>NW_027361743.1:19410000-19465000 GCF_039654945.1 Dendrobates tinctorius | reverse complement strand
AGCAGGTCCAATTATAAAGTTTTTCAGAAGATTTTCGACTGCCTGGAATCAGCTGGATAAAAGCAAGTTTTCAGGCGGAATGGAAGATGACCGTTTCAACTGAGCTGGGTCCACTTAGGTGTGTCTAGTTGAATTTTTCACCAACCAGCTTGCATAATGCCATTCAAGAGATGATTACAAGGAATTGTTAATACTGGCATTCCTGTTCCATGGCTTGCCGGCAAACCCAGACCTACACACCAATACTCCAGAGGTTCCTACCATCGGGCCCGATGGGTGGCCAAAGTGATATACGCTCTGAAGATCTTCATTTTCCATCACCAATTTCGCTGAACTTTGACAGTCAAAAAAAAATCTTCATCAATTTTGCACTTTTACTGTCTGCTTATACTTGAAGGTTTGACACCTCAGATCCCAGCCACATCGCTGCAAAATGAGTTGACATTACTGGAAGAACTCCTAGCATCCAAAGGAATGAACATGCCTGTAGTACCTCAGCGAGATTATGGTGGGTCTGGTTTTTTTTTGTTCTGGTTTTTTTTTGTTTTTTTTTTAACCGTGCAGTTCCAACCACAGAAAAGGTCGAGATGGTACTGGCTCTGCAGAAGGAAGGCAACAATGCTCAACTCTTCATCAAGAGCCTTGCCTGTGACACACAACTGCAAGTGGCATCAATGCAGCCTCAAAAGTCGCCGGATGAAAAATCAGGAATGATTCTGCCCAACGCGCCACTGAACTCATGACTACCTTCAATTCATTACAAAGGAGTCAAGAAGACCAGAAACAGTTTATTCTCCAATTTGCTGCACTAATGGCCATGATTAGAGAAGGCTTCAATCCCAGCCATAAACCCCTTACTGACATTGAACGTACTATTACGCCGATGGCAGTATCCGCCGCTTTGATGTGGCTCCGGCGGTGAGCCCACCTCAAAGCCAGGACATGTCAGCTGTTTTGAACAGCTGACATGTGACCACAATAGGCACAGGTGGAAGCGCAATCCAGCCGCAGCTATTAACTAGTTAAATGCCGCTGTCAAACTCTCGACAGCGGCATTTAACAAGCACTTCCGTCCATCTACCCAAAATTGCGCACACCGGTGACCTGCGTCACGTGATCGTGGGTCACCGGTGTGTCGGCATGACAACCAGAGATGTCCTTGATTGCTGCGAGGGCCACCATGTGGTCGGCGCTCATAGCAAGTCTGCAATTCAGCTACATAGAGGCAATCTGAGCATCGCCTCTATGTAGCAGAGGCGATCAAGTTGTGGCAGCTTCTAGCCTCCCATGAAGGATATTGAAGCATGCTAAGAGTGTTTTTTTTTTTTTTAAATAAAGCTTTTAACCCCTTCATGATCAAGCCTATTTTGACCTTAATGACCAGGCCATTTTTTGCAATTCTGACCAGTGTCCCTTTATGAGGTAATAACTCAGGAACGCTTCAACGGATCCTAGCGATTCTGAAATTGTTTTTTCGAGACATATTGGGCTTCATGTTAATGGTAAATTTAGGTCGATAATTTTTGCGTTTATTTGTGAAAAAAATCAGAAATTTGGCGAAAATTTAGAAAATTTCACAAATTTTGAATTTTTATTCTGTTAAACCAGAGAGTTATGTGACACAAAATAGTTACTAAATAACATTTCCCACATGTCTACTTTACATCAGCACAATTTTGGAAACAAAATATTTTTTTGTTAGGAAGTTATAAGGGTTAAAAGTTGACCAGCGATTTCTCATTTTTACAATAAAATTTACAAAACCATTTTTTTTTTAGGGACCACCTCACATTTGAAGCCACTTTGAGGGGTCTATATGGCAGAAAATACCCAAAAGTGACACCATTCTAAAAACTGCACCCCTCAAGCTACTCAAAACTACATTCAAGAAGATTATTAACCCTTCAGGTGTTTCACAGGAACTAAAGCAACGTGGAAAGAGAAAATGGACATTTTAATTTTTCCAACAAAAATTTTCTTTTAGCATCAATTTTTTCATTTTCACATGGGCAACAGGATAAAATGGATCCTAAAATTTGTTGGGCAATTTCTCCTGAGTACACCGACACTGCATATGTGGTCATAAACCACTGTTTGAGCGCACAGCAGGGCTCAGAAGGGAAGGAGCGCCAGTTGACTTTTTGAAATGCAAATTAATGTGCACCTAAACATTGGAGCTCCTCCACAAGTGACCCCATTTTGGACACTAGACCCCTTATGGAACTTATCTAGATGTGTGGTGAGCACTTTGAACCCCCAAGTGCTTCACAAAAGCTTATAACACAGAGCAGTGAAAATAAAAAATATTTTTTTTTCCTCAAAAATGATTTTTAGCACGCTATTTTTTATTTTCACAAGACTAACAGGAGAAATTGGACCACAAAAGATGTTGTCCAGTTTGTCCTGAGTACACCGATACCCCATATGTGGGGGGGAACCACTGTTTGGGCACACGGCAGGGCACAGAAGGGAAGGAGCGCCATTTGACTTTTTGAAATGCAAATTACTTCTAATAGTTAGCGGACACCATGTCGTGTTTGGAGAGCCCCTGTGTGCCTAAACATTGGAGCTCCCCCACAAATGACCCCATTTTGGAAACAAGACCCCCAAAGGAACTTATCTAGATGCATAGTGAGCACTTTGAACCCCCAAGTGCTTCACAAAAGTTTATAACAGAGCCGTGAAAATAATTATTTTTTAGTGCGCAATTTTTTATTTTCACAAGGGTACCAGGATAAATTAGACCCCAAAAGATGTTGTCCAGTTTGTCCTGAGTATGTTGGTACCCCATATGTGGATAGGGACCACTGTTTGGGTACACGTCGGGGCTCGGAAGGGAAGTATTGACATTATGAAATGCTGACTTTGATGGAATGGTCTGCGGACATCATGTAACATTTGCAGAGCCCCTGATGTACCTAAACTGTGGAACCCTCCCCCCACAAGTGACCTCATTTTGGAAAATAGACCCCCCAAGGAACTTATCTAGATGTGTGGTGAGCACCTTGAACCCCCAAGCGCGTCACAAAAGTTTATAACGCAGAGCCGTGAAAATAAAAAATATTTTTTTTCCTCCAAAAAATGATTTTTTTAGCTCGCAATTTTTTATTTTCACAAGGGTAGCAAGAGAAATTGGACCCCAAAAGGTGTTGTACAGTTTGTCCTGAGTACGCTGGTGCCCTATATATGGGGGGGAACCATTGTTTGGACACACGTAAGGGCTTGGAATGGAAGTAGTGACGTTTTGAAATGCAGACTTTGATGGAATGGTCTGCGGTCGTCGTTACGTTTGCAGAGCCCCTATGTGCCTAAACAGTGGAAACCCCCCACAAGTGACCCCATTTTGGAAACTAGACCTCCCAAGGAACTTATCTAGATGTGTAGTGAGCACTTTGAACCCCCAAGTGCTTCACAGAAGTTTATAACGCAGAGACGTGAAAATAAAAAAAAAATTAAAAAAAATTTCCACAAAAATATTTTTTTAGCCCTTAATTTTTTATTTTTACAAGGGTACCAGGAGAAATTAGACCCCCAAAGTTGTTGTGCAATTTTTCCTGAGTACGCCGATACCCCATATGTTGGGGTAAACCACTGTTTGGGCACATGTCGGGGCTTGGAAGAGAGGGAGCAACGTTTAACTTTTTGAACGCAAAATTGGCTGGAAGCAATGGTTGCACCATGTCGCGTTTGGAGACCCCCTGATGTGCCTAAACAGTGGAAACCCCACAATTCTAACTTCAACCCTAACCCCAACACACCCCTAACCACAGCCCTAACGCCAACACATCCTTAACCCTAATCCCAACCCTAACCCCAACATACCCCTAACCCTAATCTCAACCCTAACCACAAGCCTAACCCTAACCACAAGCCTAACCCTAACCACAAGCCTAACCCTAACCACAAGCCCAACCCTAATTCCAACCCCAACCCTAATTCCAACCCCAACCCTAATTCCAACCCCAACCCTAATTCCAACCCTCACCCTCTTTCCAACCCTCACCCTCTTTCCAACCCTCACCCTCTTTCCAACCCTCACCCTCTTTCCAACCCTCACCCTCTTTCCAACCCTCACCCTCTTTCCAACCCTCACCCTCTTTCCAACCCTCACCCTCTTTCCAACCCTCACCCTCTTTCCAACCCTCACCCTCTTTCCAACCCTCACCCTCTTTCCAACCCTCACCCTCTTTCCAACCCTCACCCTCTTTCCAACCCTCACCCTCTTTCCAACCCTCACCCTCTTTCCAACCCTCACCCTCTTTCCAACCCTCACCCTCTTTCCAACCCTAACCCTCTTTCCAACCCTCACCCTCTTTCCAACCCTCACCCTCTTTCCAACCCTCACCCTCTTTCCAACCCTCACCCTCTTTCCAACCCTCACCCTCTTTCCAACCCTCACCCTCTTTCCAACCCTCACCCTCTTTCCAACCCTAACCCTCTTTCCAACCCTAACCCTCTTTCCAACCCTAACCCTCTTTCCAACCCTAACCCTCATTCCAACCCTAACCCTCATTCCAACCCCAACCCTAACCCTCTTTCCAACCCTAACCCTAACGGAAAAATAAAAATAAAAATAATTTCTTTATTTTATTAGTTGATCCTGCCTATGGGGGTGATAAACGGGGGATTTATTTATTTTTCATTCTATTTTGATCACTGTGAGTTTATCACAGTGATCAAAATGAATGAATGGAAATTGCAGCCGGTGGGCGCACTGCGCATGCACCCGCCATTTTCCAATATGGCAGCGCCCATGGTCCGGGACCGCGGGACACCGGGAGCCATAACGGCACTCTGAGTACCGGGGGGGTGGAGATGATGACAGCGGCGGCACATCGCCGCTGTCATTCAGTGGCGGGGGGCAGACCGCCCCCGTTAACGGGTGGGGTGGGGGTCGGATCGCTGTCACCAGCCATGTCCGATGCTACAGCAGCGTCAGACATGGCTGGATTGTAATATTTCATCAATTTTCATTGATTAAATATTACTATCGCTCTGATTGGCTGTTTCACTTTTAACAGCCAATCAGCGCGATCGTAGTCACGTGGGGGCGAAGCCACGCCCCCTGTGGTGAAGAACACAGCCCCCTGTATCTGCGGGTCGGGTGACCTTTCAGTGACCTAGGTCACCCGACCCGCAGGGGGGCTTTAAAGTCATGACGCCACAAAGGCGTCACTGGTCAGATTGGCACCAGTTTTCATGACGCCTATGTGGCGTCATTGGTCGTGAAGGGGTTAAAAATATGAAAAAAAAATAAAAGTTCAAATCACCCCCCCTTTTGTCCCATTCAAAATAAAACAATAAAAATAAAACCAAACAGACATACGGTATTTGGCATCGTCGCGTTCAGAATCACCCGATCAGTAAAAAAAAGGATCAACCCAATCACTAAATGGCGTAACAAGAAAAAAAAAAAATCACAATGCCAGAATTACGTTTTTTGGTTGCCGCAACATTGAATTAAAATGCCATAACGGCGATCAAAACATTGTATCTGCACCAAAATGGTATCATTAATAACATCAGCCCAGCACGCAAAAAATAAGCCCTCACCCAACACGAGATCACGAAAAATGGAGACGCTACGGGTATTGGAAAATGGCTTTTTTTTTCTTTTTTTGCAAACTTTGGAATTTTTCTTCATCACTTAGATAAAGAAGAACCTAGAAATGTTTGGAGTCTATGAACTCGTAATGACATGGAGAATCATACTGGCGGGTCACTTTTAGCATTTAGTGAACCTGGTAAAAAAAAAAAAAAAAAGTCAAACTAAAAAACAAGTGTAGGATTGCACTTTTTTTTTTTGCAATTTCACCACACTTGGAAATTTTTCACATTTTCTGTTACACGACATGGTAAAACCAATGGTGTCGTTCAAAAGTACAACTTGGACCGCAAAAAATAAGCCCTCACGGAAAAATAAAAAAAAAAGTTATGGCTCTTGGAAGAAGGGGAGCGAGAAACGAAAACGCAAAACAGAAAAGAGCCCCGGTCATGAAGGGGTTAACCCTCAAAATCACCACAATGAGGACTCATTGCTCTGTGCAGAGGGGGCTCATTTTGTCTTGACCCTTTCAGATCCACAATTGCCAAGACCCATTTTGTATATGACAGCCCTGCTGTGCCTTAGGCAAGTCCTAATTGATGTGAGGTCACTTTGCAGGCAAAGAAAGCAATGTATCGTCATAAAGACGTGACTGATCATAATGTAAAATATTCATAGTCCCTCCTCCAGGACGACAGCACTGTGCTTCACATCACCCCCACCTGACACGTAGCCATGCGTACAGCCGCTCACCAAATTCACTGTGCCGATGCTCATTCTACGTGGGGTATGAAACTTGGTATTTATATTTATACTTTAGCATTATTTATGGAAAAGTTGTCATCTTATCACATCCCACATGAAGGGCAAGCCTAAACGCAAGAGATTTACTGCAAATTATTTTAGAGAAGTCTACAGGTGCATCCACACCAAATCATATACACGCTCCTCAACATTGAAAATTGCAACGCCAAGAAGGAAAAGTTGTGGAATTACAGAAAACACAAGAAGGTTAGACATGATACTGATATGTAAGTGACGGAAAAATGGAAACAATTTAAAAAAAAAATTCATATCAAATTTATTCTACAAAGATTAAAAACGACACACAAGAAATCCTGGCGCTTACAGCCTTGGCTGCTCTCAGGGAGGTTATTAATGCCTGAGGAATGTTCTGTTTTTGTTTAATGCATTTGGGCAAATCATCAGGATCCCCTGCTGGCAGCTGCCTTTGCAATTCCTGACCAATGACATTGATAGGAGACCAGACAGAAGACGCTACAGGCCGTGGTAGCACGTTTAGGCCACACAGGGCTGCGCAGAGTCGCACAAATAATACGTGGCCTGCTGTTGCAGTGTTGAAAAACGGCATCTGGGACACTTTGTTGACCCCAGCAGGAACCAACTTCAACAAACACAGCCCGTACATCTGGAAGGAGTTTGTATGGTCTCCCCATATTTGCTGGGTTTCCTCCAGGTACTCAGATTTCCACCACACTCCAAAGACATCCTGATAGGGAATCTAGATTGTGAGCACCAATGGGGACAGCGATGATGAGGTCGGTAAAGTGCTGGGGAATTAATGGCGCTATGTAAGAGTAAAATGAAAAACTCTGGACAGTTACCGAATACCTCAACAGGAAAACTTTAGGCTGACTATTATTTGTTAAAGCTATTGTTTCTCTGAATGATGAAAAAAAAAATTCCAGTTCTCTGAAAAGATCCTTCTTCTTGAGGACCCGGACAAATCCAGCCTGCAGGTGCTGGCGGGTTAGTCACACAGGCGGACAAGCAGCCGATGTTACACTTGTTGAATTACACCGTGACAATGTGTCTCTTTGATAAATGGACACAAGGGAACGGTCTGTGTTGCTGCCGCTTGTCTTGCAGATTTTTGTTTTTACAATATCGCTGACCTTCTTGAAATCTGAGTAATTGTGAATTCGGTGGTAACTTTCTCCGACTGCTGTGTGTGTCCAGCTGCATGCCACGGGACATAATACACATTGTGGGAACAGATCGGGTTGCTGGGATATTTTGATTGGGTGAAAATGTTTCAGTCTCCATACTCACAAGGTACAGAGAACTTGAAGAATCTTGGAGTTTGCATCTATTGATCCTTTCATTAGCCAATTAACAACCAGGGCAGGTGCCAAGCCCGCAGTGATGGCTTATAACATTGCTGCATAATGGCGGACGCAAAAAAAAAAAAAAAATATAATTGTATATATATCTATACATATACACACACAATTATATATATACGCACACACACACATATACACACACACACACATTATATATACACACACAGTGTACATATATTAAAAAAAATAAATTTTATATATATATATATATATATATATATATATATATATATTTGAGCCCTGCTATTTGGCTTTGCCAAAAGTTTATTGATTTAATAATGTGTGGATCACATGCACCTTTGATGCATTTCTATCATGGATCCACATTTCTCCTTGCTGAGAGCGACGTGTCAAGCCTGACATGCCGAGGTGAGGAGACTTTTAGGCCGCACTGCTCCTCCACTAGCGCCACCTATAGGAAGTAGCAATCCTTAGTCAATGTCGACCCTTTAACGAGCTTTATCACATGACTTAGGATAAAAGCCAAACCCTAAATCTCAATTTGCAGACACTGTTTCAGGGTGCTGACCCCCGTCAGTGCAAAGTGTGAGCTCTGCCATGGAAACGCAATAAAAACGCGTGTGTGTTTTTTTTACCTGGGGATTTTCTGTATCTAATGCAATTCTATGGGGAAAATCTGCACATAAAACAATACAAATGGACATGTTGAGGCTTTGAAACACGCACCGCAGGTCAGTTTACGATGAATATAAAACAGATGGACAGTAAAGGTATGCGCACACGCTACGGATTCTGCTGCGGATCCGCAGCAGTTTTTGCTGCGGTGTACAGTACCATTATTCCCTATGGGAAATGGAAACCGCAGTGCAGATGGTGCGGAATTTTCCGCACGGATTATCTGCGGTTTCTAAACTGCAGAAAGAATTGACATGTCAATTCTTTCTGGGAATTCCGCAGCGGTTTCCTATCTCCTCCATTGTGGAGATGGTGAAACCGCAGGGCCAAACCGCAGAATAATCTGCAGGTCTTTTGACCTGCGGATTTATCTGCGGATCTTGTAGAATCCGCAGACCAATCCGCAGCGTGTGCACGTACCCTAAAAGGACAACTATTGTGAAAGCACCACGCTGCAAGTGAGGAGACCAGCCAGACTGGATGAAAATAACGATTCAATGAGAAGTACGTCTTTCAGGGATGGTCTTTCCCCAGCATCAGATGAGGGAAAACAAAAAGCTCAGTGGGCATGAGATTTCTATAAATCCTATCCATGTTGCTGGATCTGCAAGAAGTTGCGATTTTGATGCAGCAAAAATACACAGCTTAATAAACTCACCGTAGACTCATCGTGGGCACATTGTCTTTGGGTGCTTTTCACACCCGCTTGCTGGTCCCGTCGGGGCTCATGTCCAAACCCCCTGGCAAAACAGGATTTGGACGCATGCGCCAACGGGGCCACAAAATAATGGAGCCGATGGAGAATGTGCGCTCTGTCGGGCATCATTTTCGGGCTTGTACACCTGCCGGAGACGGACACCCAGACGCAAGCTACTATCCCCTACACACTAAATGAAAGACATGTGAATATGTAAATTTCAGCAGGACCACCTGATGTGTGTGGGGGCGTCCCAAATCTCCTGACAATTCATGTCCGGGGTGGACAAGCATCTCCTCTCTCCCCATTGAAAACACATGACCGCTCGGCAGAAATGAGCAAGCCCATATACGGGAGGGCAGAGCCGATGTATCTGTAAGGCCGGCTTAAAGAGGTGGTCTTAATTTCTTAAATGCGTAAAATTGCAAACTGATTGAAAACTTTGTAACTTACAGCATTTTAAAATCCTCAAGAATTGAGTGATTCTTAATTTTATAGCGTGCAGATTATGTCCAAAGTCACCGGCCACCGTGCAGACTCCGAGTGTCTGGTTTCCTAAGATAGGAACATGCCCTGCTATACGGCCTGCCGGTGGCGCTCTATACCAGTCCCCTGCAAAGCTACCTCAGCGATCAGACTGGGAGAAAGCAATTCAGACCAGTGGAACAACTGTGCTGGTGGTGGTCCAAACTGGCCATCTTCAAGAGCCCACCACCCTCCGGCAAGCAGGAATACGGGAATCACATGAGAAACAGTGAGAAAACTCCTTTAAATCCACACTAGTCGGAAATGTTCCAGATTTGGCCTGTAATCTGCAGCAACAAAATCACAACATACTGCAGCAGGTCCAATACAAGGCTGGTATTGAAGATTGGCTGCCGTAACGCAATCATACCCCGCTTCGTGCAAGCGCTTTAGCTGGACCTCGACCCTTGCATGGACACCAGATCATTACAGATAGTTTTATAGAAGTGCCACTCGTGTCTCATACATTTCAAAGACACAGAAGATCCTTCACTGCAGGAGCAGAGTGTACGTTTACACCAGTTCCAACAAATAGAGAAAGAATACAGCTACGACATCTCCGCAGGATGGGATTAAATCATTGCTGTGCATGTGTGCGCCTCCTCCATGCTGACATCTCGCTTGTTACCCTACCCACGTTATCCATATGCAAGATGGACAGCTGAAATAAATAGGTAGAAATCCAATATGGCTGTACACGGCAGAATGTTATTTTATGTAATACAATAGTACAGGGATCTAAAAAGGACGCGCGCCGGATAAACAAAGCGATAATTGCACAGAGACTCACCGAAACCATGATCAAAGTTTCCCTATCAAACAAGATGACGGATTAGATAAAGTCAATCCAGCTGGCGATACAGCGGACACGCCGAGGCAAATCGCTGATTAGATGGATAATATATGGTGCACGGTTACGAGGTGTTTACATTCAGACTCATTTACCATGGAGACCTACGGAGGACCCGAAAACACCAGGGAGGACATGAAGAGTTAACCGGCTGAGCCCGAGGATATTTGCAGGAGGTGGTCACAGCTGAGGGCAGCAGTTGTTTAGATGTCTACCGGACAGCTGTTCCGTGGGCCTGTTACTGGTCTTCTGTGGAGTTTCACACCTCATCAGACCAGAAACACTGGGTTAGCGAGTCTCCGCAGCCGAGCTGTGCCGCCCATAGACACAACACACTGATCTCTGATCCGGGCAGTGGCCTGCCTGCCCCTACACGGTCAACGTACAATCAACAGACTGAAGGAGCCAGGCATTTCCTTCTCGTCAAACGGGATGCTCCAGATGCTGCTTCTCCAAGAGCCTGTCTCACACACCCTAAGAAGTCAGATCGTGATAACCCGAGAGATCTGCAACGGCTACACCCTGTATTACAACAACTAAAAGTCTGCTCCACTGTCTTTTGGGTTTTTTTTTTCAGGTCTATCCTAGAATTTAAAGAGTGGAAGAGATTGAAGATTGCATTGTACCTTGCCAATATTTAATATTTTATGAAGACAAAAAAAATATGAAAAACAAAAAACAAAACCAAATAATTCATATTTGGACTTCTAGGTAACATCATTTGTATGATTTTGATAAGTGTCAAGGTTTAAATTAAAGCCTCGCTCAGACATCTGTTTATAGTGTATGGGCATGTTCACATGTCCGTTCCTTTTTGCCAAACTATTGATTGTTGGTGACGGGGGAACGGTCCGTCACCAACAACCTGAAGGACTCTGAAATAAATGGGTCCGTCAAAGGAAAAACAAATATATAATCACGGATAGAACTGCTATGGAATCAGAATGAGGTCAGTTTCTTACTGTGTTATGCTTAGAAGAAACTTACACAAAAAAAAAAAAAAAGAAAAAGAAATAAACACACAACATATGCAACACTGATGGTAAGAATGGACCAAACATGGCTGAAAGTCTTACACGGTACACTGATGAGAAAAGGTCTCCATCACAAAAGAACAAACCGATGTGTGAAGGAGGTCTCGTTAACGCGCCGATAGTGGATGCAAATTGCCCACCTGCACCACCAAATCCGTCTAGTTCGCATTTCCTAGTTTGACATTCAAAACTAACTTCCAACAGGTTTGCAAATGATTCCCTGCTCCTGTAAAGATCAATGCCGAACAATGCAAAGAGCATCGCATCCTCCCACCGCAAAGAGCAGATCCGATCAATACGTCAGAAATCTACAGGTTGTGGCTATGATCTTACTACAGCACCCAAATAAAAAAAATACTATATAAAACTTCCATTCACCACAATTAGGGTAGTACAAAAAAACCCACAGCATTCTGCTTATTAATTCTGCCTTCTGTCATCACAATGAATAAACAGATCATAATAACGGTAACTACTGAGTGAAGAAGCGACCTCGCTTCTAGACACATCGGGGACATGATAATGTATGGAAGAATTTTAATATAAAAGAATATAAAAAGTTATGAAACAAAGTTAAAAACACGATCATTAACTACCTAATTAAAATGTGGATACGCAAGTTAAAAATTTATATATATATATATATATATATATATATATATATATATATATATATATATATATATATATATATATATATATATATATATATATATATACATACATACACACAATAATTTTAAATATATATATATATTTATTATGTAAATAATTGATTACACACATTTATATAAATAATTACACATATATACAATATATATATATACACACACACTATATATATTATACACACACATTTAGCAATCGACTTTTTTTTCAGGCTATGACATTTAATAAGGGATGCTCTCATTACACCACACTAAGGCTATGTTCACAAGTTGCATTTTTTGCGGAGTTTTCTTTTTCTGCAGGCAAAACCTGCTATCTTGGCAGTAAAGACGCTGCCTACAAAAAGCAGGTTTTACTGAGTTTTCGCTGCATTTTTGTCTCATGCATGTTGAAGTTTAGCATCTCTCAAAACACATGATTTTATTTATTTTTTTTTTTTTTTTTTTTTTAACTTACGTAGGTTTTTGCACCAAAAAAAGAACAAAAAATGATACCTGCGTTTTTGAACTTGCCCATTGTTTCCTATGGGTGAAAAAAAAAAAAGCTAAAAGTAGTGACAATGCTGCAGTTTGCAAAAACATAGCCGTTTTCCAAATCAAATCAGTCAGGAAAATAAAACCAAGGTGTGTGCAGGAGATTCCTGAAATCTCGCAGCATTTGCTGGTACTGTAAAATGCAGCTTAAAATTTGCATTAAAGAAAAAAAAGCAACGTGTGAACATAGCCTAACAAGCTCCAATCCCAACTCTTTTTTAGTAAAGAATAAAACAGCCAGACACAAGAAGTACAAAGTTACGGCTACCCCACTCCTTTCACATCCTCTCTTCAGTTGGACATATCGTATGTCTTTTTTTAATCAACCTTAACTATGTAATTTATCAAATGCGTTAATATCACATTACCAACCCACACAAAAAAAACCAAAACAAACAAAAAACACAAACAGTCTTATGTGCAGCATGAATACAAAACATGTTTACTATACATTACGATATCAAGTTTGAGAAAGAAAAAAAAAAAAAATCTATAAAATAATAAAGCAAAAAGACAAAAAGACAGGCAGAACTTACTGTGAAGAAAAGCTCCATCACTCTGCTGTCCAGGAGAGTTTCACGCCAGGACTCAGTGGGCTTCAACATCACATTTTGGGAGGACTCAAACATTGCTATATAATGTCTGCCCAGTTATCTGGTGTCAAGGTCAACAATAACATTCCTGCAAGCCTTTAAAGACGGGAAGGGTAAAAAAAAAAAAAAAAAAAAAAAAAAGGGAACAGGAGCGTGCAGGACAGCAGCATCCACTACACAAGAATGCAATGGAAACCGGCTTTAAGCCTCTTCACATACGCTGCATAATTCATGCATGAGGCCAAGGAATAAAAGGTATTAGGCCGTGATATCAAAGAATGCGGGAGGCCGGCTACATGACGGTTTGATCAGTATTATCCCCGAATGCCACCATCGTACCATCACTTTGATAAGCAGGGGGCTAATGTGACAGCAAAGTGGGCAAACGGCGACCGCAAGTCGACAGGTGCAACAGTTTATGCAAAACGGCAGCTTTTTTTTTTTTCCGCCTCTCTTCATTACTTTGCTATTAATCTCCACTTAGGAAAACACATGAGACGAGAATACACTGTAGAAGGGGCTTCATTGGTAAGAAGCCCGTCTGCTCCACTCATGGTGGGCCGTGGAGCGGAGATAAGAGAGGAAAGGAAAACTTATTTATAGGAGTGATGGTAACGAGGGAATGACAGCCAGGGCACATACATGGATGCAAAGTACAAGTCATTTACCGTGGATGTTCTACTACTGTAGATTTCCTCCCAGTCCTGGTATTTTATACTGGGCGATAATCTTGCTTTATGCAAAATCTGCAAACATTTTGTACACAGACATACAATATTGTTAGGAACGGTAACGGTGCAGACTCGTCGCATATTGGGCCATTAAAACAATAGTCAACTTGGTAGGACAAGCCAGAAACCAAGTGTAAGTCAATGGTGATCAGTAGGGTAACAAAAGGGGCAACTGTGTTGGTATTTCTGCGTTATCCTGGGGCTACACAGGTCTCACAGTCAAAGATCGCTGTATGCCGCTGCTACATCACGGCGTCCCGCGGTCACATTGCTGACTACAGTGACAACCAAGTGTCAAAAAATCCAACTGGTTCCAACGTGATTGGATTATATCAATGCAGCAATCATTAGCCCCAAACTCATAATCCTAAATGGTTAAAATTGCAAAGGGCTTGTATAAAACAAAACAAATGTGAAATTTACTTGCTATTAGGGCAGAGTCAGACTGCCGTATAACTCGTGCGAGAATCGCATCGCACTGCACGGACTGGCACAGCACCTCGCCTGACCGATTACTATGCAGCTGTCAAGCTCAGGTCAGGAGAGCCACAACCAGTGCGAGGTTTACCATGCGATTCTCGCACGAGAAATACGGCAGTCTGTCTCTGCCCTTAAAAATACTCTGTTTTCAAGAACAGAGAGGATTGTCAATTCTATTGTTTACGTCCCGTTGCTTAGGTAACCGCCACCTTTGCAAGTCCATCAGTGGTGGCCTTTGCTTACTAAGCAAAGCGTCCAGCGTCTACAAGCTCTTTCCAGTATTTCCCTGCTTCGAAGCAAGAATGATCCAATCAGCTTCAGTGCTTGTAGCATTGGAGAGCAAACAGTTCAGGCAAGAGGCATGAAGACACCGATGGTCCAAGCCATCAATCAGGAGCACCCCAAGCTTCCGGGTACGCAGGAAGCAATGTGCTCCTAAAGAATAAAGATTTAAAAAAAAAGGCTTTGAACTGTAAACTGTCTTTTTATTTGAAAATAAATGTTATATATTACAGGGGATGCATAGTATTGCTGATTGGCGGTGGTTCAGATCCAGATACACCCATTGACAGGTCAAAAAAAAAGCTCTGAAGTCTACAGCTCCGGTATGAGCAGTGCACACTGAGCAGGGTACAGGCTCAATATGTCTACAGGTCTGTACTAGTGATGAGCGAACGTGCTGGGAAAAGGCGTTATCCGCCATGCTCAGGTGCTGAGTGTCTTCGGCGTGCTCAAAAAAGAAGTTTGAGTCCCCGCGGCTGCATGTCTCATGACGGGTTTTTCATGAGACATGCAGCGGCGGGGATCTGAACTTAGCAATGCAGAACGCCGAAGACACTCGGTTAGCGCCTGAGCATGGCGGATAACACCTTATCCTTTACAGCTCTGTGTTTCAGAGCAGGACTGAGTGATTGAGGGGGTCTCAGGACCTGGACGCCCACCAATCAGAAACACTCTGCACCTTAAGGTACAACCACACAGGAACTCTAAACTGTTCGGAAAATCTGCAACAGCAAAAAACTGCAACAGTTTTTGGTGCAAATTCCACTGTGGCATTGCTGCGGATCTGTAAAATCTGATGTACGTGCGCTTTATGTGCACAAACCCAAAGTAAAACGGTGACACAAATGCGAAGCGAGCCCTCCGCATACACCCGCCTCTTTATTTTCTCTCTCTTCAGTGTATTAATAGAACGCAGAATCAAACAATTCCTCAAAGACAAAAAGAACATCAGAAAATCAAGGAATTGTCTTAATATCTGACACATTTATTTAGTAGCGCTCACTGTAATAAATATGGCAGTAAGTACTTAGAAGACATTAGAAAACCTTCTCAACCACCAAATTCCAAAAGACTTTCAAGAAAGATTTCAGCCATTTCTATAACTGTTTTTGGTCCTAATGGCTGCAGGGCATTGGAGAAGCCCAATAGTCTAGTGACGTTATGCCGACCCCATCTAGTATTCACAAAGAATTAGACAAATACAGCGCATTTTCTCTCTGGAAAAATACACTGCCAAATATATTGGGTTTTAACACCTTCACGCCGCGGCCAATTTCAGTTTTTGTGGTTTCCGTTATTTCCTCTCCTTCTTCCCAGAGTCATAATTCTTATTTTTCTGTCCACGCTGACAAAGCTTGTTTTTGCGGGATGAGTTGCACTTTTGAATGACATCGTTCATTTTACCAGATAGTGTAATGGAAAATGAGGAAAAAATTCCAAAGAGAAAAAAAACATATTCTGAAATTACTTTTTGGGAATTGCTTTTACAGTGTACATTTTGTGGTAAAAATGACCATGCAATACGATTCCCCTCATCAGTACAATTACGGCGATCCCAAACCTACACTACCGTTCAAAAGTTTGGGGTCACCCAGACAATTTTGTGTTTTCCATGAAAACTCATACTTTTATTAATCACATGAGTTGCCAAATGAATTGAGAATCTAGTCCAGACATTGACAAGGTTCGAAAAAAAGATTTTTATTTGAAATAATAATTTTTTCCTTCAAACTTTGCTTTCGTCAAAGAATGCTCCCTTTGCAGCAATTACAGCATTGCAGACCATTGGCATTCTAGCACTTAATTTGCTGAGGTAATCTGGAGAAATTTCCCCCCATGCTTCCAGAAGCCCCTTCCACAAGTTGATTTGGCTTGATGGGCACTTTTTGCGTTCCATACGGTCAAGCTGCTCCCACAACAGCTCAATGGGGTTGAGATCTGGTGACTGCGCTGGCCACTCCATTACAGATAGAATACCAGCTGCCTGCTTCTTCCCTAAATAGTTCTTGCATAATTTGGAGGTGTGCTTTGTCCTGTTGTAGGATGAAATTGGCTCCAATCAAGCGCTGTCCACAGGGTATGGCATGGCGTTGTAAAATGGAGTGATAGCCTTCCTTATTCAAAATCCCTTAAACCCTGTACAAATCTCCCACTTTACCAGCAACAAAGCAACCCCAGACCATCACAATACCTCCACCATGCTTGACAGATGGCATTAGGCACTCTTCCAGCATCTTTTCAGTTGTTCTGCGTCTCACAAATGTTCTTCCTTGTGATCCAAACACCTCAAACTTGGATTCGTCTGTCCAGAACACTTTTTTTCCAGTCTTCCTCTGTCCAATGTCTGTGTTCTTTTGCCCATATTAATATTTTCCTTTTATTAGCCAGTTAGCCAGTCTCAGATATGGCTTTTTTCTTTGCCACACTGCCCTGAAGGTCAGCATCCTCGAGTCGCCTCTTCACTGTAGACATTGACACTGGTGTTTTGCGTGTACTATTTAATGAAGCTGCCAGTTAAGGACGTGTGAGGCGTCGATTTTTGAAACTACAGACTCTAATGTACTTGTTTTGTTGCTCAGTTGTGCAGCAGGGCTTCCTACTTCTCTTTCTACTCTGGTTAGAGCCTGTTTGTGCTCTCCTCTGAAGGGAGTAGTACACACCGTTGTAGGAAATCTTCAGTTTCTTGGCAATTTCTAGCATGGAATAGTCTTCATTTCGAAGAACAAGAATAGATTGTCGAGTTTCACATGAAAGTTCTTTTTTTTCAGGCCATTTTGAGAGTTTAATGGAATCAACAAATGTAATGCTCCAGATTC
The DNA here is from genome assembly GCF_039654945.1 of Dendrobates tinctorius. Classification (NCBI taxonomy): domain Eukaryota; kingdom Metazoa; phylum Chordata; class Amphibia; order Anura; family Dendrobatidae; genus Dendrobates; species Dendrobates tinctorius. The sequence goes on along the minus strand of NW_027361743.1, from coordinate 19,447,462 downwards.
TCAACTAGATCAAAGGAAGGTCAGGTTTATAGCTTCTCTAATCAGCCAAACTGTTTTCAGCTGTGCTAACATACTTGCACAAGGGTTTTCAAGGGTATTCTAACCATCATCCATTAGCCTTCTTACACAGTTAGCAAACACAAACTACCATAAGAACACTGGAGTGATGGTTGTTGGAAATGGGCCTCTATACACCTATGACGGTATTGCATTACAAACCAGACGTTTGCAGCTAGAATAGTAATTTACCACATTAACAATGAATAGAGTGTATTTCTGAATCATTTAATGTTAGCTTCATTGGAAAAAACTGCTTTTCTTTAAAAAATAAGGAAATTTCTAAGTGACCCTAAACTTTTGAACGGTAGTGTACGCAGTATTATTTTAATGGTGAAAAAAATCTGAAGTTCGCACAAAAAATATTTTTGGTTATGTCGCCATTTTCAGAGACCCATAACTTATTTTTCAGCCAATGGAGCTGTGTGATGGCTTCTGTTTCACGGGGTGAGACAACATTTTTTTATTAGTGCTATTTTGTGATTGTTGTGACTTTTTGATCGCTTGTTAGAGCATTTTTTGTGGAACTGCGAAGACAAAAAAAACCAAAACTTGATTTTAACGTTTCTGCATTTTTTCCGGTTACGGTGTTTACCGTTTTTATATTTTGAAAGACAGAACTTTTCTAAACGTTGCGATACTACATGTGTACTTTTTTATATCTTTATTTTCATTGTGGGAAAAGATGAGAGATTTGAACTTTTAAAAAAAAATATGAAAAAAATGAATGAAAACTTTTAAATTTTTTTCCGCTTTTTTTACTGTGTTGAATGAAGCTGTCAGAGATTGACAGCGGCATTTAATAAACTAACAATCACGAGTGGAGCGTTGCTCACCCGAGATTGCTAGGGCCAAGTCCTGGCTGTAATACACAGCCATCACCTGTCGGGAATGGGGGAGCCAGCTCCACACCCACTTCCAATATGCGCTGTACATGTACGCCGGATGTCGTGAAGGGGTTAAAACAAGCACAATTTCACACACAAGTTTATTTCTGCAGAAACACTTAGTACTTAAAGGGAATCTGTCAGCAGGATTTTAGAGGGCAAACTATTTATATGCCCATGTAGATCTTTAAAAGACAAGTCCAGCAATAGCATTACATGGCCAGTCCGTTCATCCAACACTGAGAAATCACTGCACAGATGGCTCCTTTCCCTTGAATCAAACAGTATTGAGGCTCGTCAGTCATGCAAAAGGATGCGAAGCTGGACGAGGAATAGAGCTGGAGTGACAGAGGCATAAAATCCACCACAGTCAAATCAATCCATAAGCTGATATCTCAGTCTGGCCTAGTTATTAGGAAACGTTCGTAGTAACGCTCGCTCATTACGATCATGCAGCGCCAATTGAAAATTTACAATAAGCACTGAAAATACTTGTGAATCATTTTTCACCTTCTATAAAAAAAATTTAAAAAAATTCACCTGCTTACAGAATGAGGGTAAAAATGGAAAATTACCAGGAATGTGAATACACAAGACAGATACAAATTCACATTTTAAAGAATGTAAAAATAGCCCAATATTACAGCGGAGGTTTAGAACCAGAGAGTCCGGGTATTGTGGACATAAGACTCAGGCTGTGTGCCCATGTAGAATTTTTTTAAGCGTTTTTGATGCGTTTTTCGGGGTCAAACCGCATCAAAACCGCTTAAAAGAAGCATCCCATTCATTTAAATGCTTTTTCGCCTTTTTGTGCCAATGGATGCGTTTTTTACCGCTAAGGAAACGCTTAGCGGTAAAAAACGCAGCATGTTCATTAATTTCTGCTTAGGTCCACGCTTTTGACTATTTCCTATAGTCCAAAAGACGCGCGGAAAAAACCGCGCAAAAATTGCACGTTTTCTGGGAAGGAGAACCAGTTTCCTGAGCGTTTAAAAAAAGCTACGTGGGCACATAGCCGAAAAGAATGGAGCGTAGGCGACACTGAATGGTGGGTACAAAGCTGGGAATCTACAACGTCCAAAATACTTCATTTGCTTTTTTTTTTTTTTTTTTTAATAATGCGCTTTAAAAAAAAAAAAAAAAATATGAACAATCTGAAAATATTTAAAATACATTCTGGTCTATTTTACAGTGAGGGAATGGGAGCTTTAATAATATTAACCCCCATAAGGTACATTAAAATCCAGCAGTAAACAAGACATAGAAGAATTGCATGTGAATGGGCCCAATGTCATCCAAACAAGAAAGTGAGAACATGAGTAAGAGACAAATTGCAAATTCAATGCGTTTTTTAGCATCAGTATTTTTTAGTAAGATAAACAACAATGTTTTAAAAAGTTCATTTTTTTTTATGTAAGATGGGGAAAAAGAAAAATTTATATATATATATATATATATATATATATATATATATATATATATATATATATATATATATATACACACACATACATATATATATATATATATATTTATTACACACAGAGTGATCTATTTCACGTGTATATTTCAGTTGATGATTATGGCTTACAACCAATGAAAACCCGAAAGTCATTGTCTCAGTAAATTAGAATAATTAACAAAAATAATCTGCAAAGGCTTCCTAAGAGTTTATAAAGGTCCCTTAGGATATGTGCACACACTGCGGATTGGTCTGCGGATTCTTATCTGCGGAACCGCAGGTAAAATGACCAGGCGGTTTTACCTGCGGATTGGCCTGCGGTTTTGCCCTGCGGTTTGCCACCTGGACAATGGAATAGGAGGCAAACCGCAGCAGAATCCGCAGAAACAATTGACATGTCAAGGCTGTCTGCGGATTCAAAACTGCAGCTTTTCCGCAGTTAGAAATCCGCAGCGTGTGCACAGCAGATTGTAAATCCCATAGGATAACATGCTACTGTACACTGTCTGCAGAACTGCTGCGGTCAAAACCGCAGCGGAACCGCAGCAGAAACCGCAGCGTGTGCACATGGCCTTAGTCTGTTTCAGCAGCACCACAATCATAGGGAAGACTGCGGACTTGACAGATGTCCAGAAGGCAATCATTGACACACTCCAAAAGGAGGGTAAATTTCACTTTTCATTTGGAAATTAATGTCCCAGAGTCTGGAGGAAGAGAGAGGAGAGGCCACAATCCAGGCTGCTTGAGGTCTAGTGTGAAGTTTCCACAATCAGTGATAGTTTGGGGAGCCATGTCATCTGCTGGTGTAGGTTCTCTGTGTTTTATTAAGACCAAAGTCAGCGCAGCTGTCTACCAGGAAATTTTAGAGCACTTCATGCTTCCCTCTGCCGACAAGCTTTTTGGAGATGTAAATGTCATTCTCCAGCAGGACTTGGCACCTATCCACACTGCCAAAAGTACCAATACCTGGTTTACAAACAGTATCACGGTGTTTGATTGGCAGCAAACTCACCTGACCTAAACCCCATAAAGAATCTATGTGGTATTTGTCAAGAGGAAGATGAGAGACACCAGACCCAACAATGCAGACGAGCTGAAGGCTGCTATCAAAGCAACCTGGGCTTCCATAACCCCTCAGCAGTGCCACAGGCTGATCACCTCCATGCCACACCGCATTGATGCAGTAATTGATGCAAAAGGAGCCCCAACCAAGCATTGAGTGCATTCACTGATCATACATTTCAGTAGGACAACATTTTGGATTTTAAAATCACTTTTCAAGCTGGTGTTATAAAGTATTCTAATATACAGAGATAATGACTCTTGGGTGTTCATTGACTGTAAGCCATAATCATTAACAGAAATAAACACGTGAAATAGATCACTCTGTGTGTATTGACTCTATATAGTAGAAGAGTTTCACTTTTTGTATTGAAGAACTGAAATAAATTAACTTTTTGATTATATTCTAATTTTGTGAGAAGCACCTGTGTATGTGTCTATATATACATACATACATACATATATATTTTCCCCCCCTCCCGTCGTACTAAAAATAAATTTTAAAATCTAAAGAAAAACGAAGAAACCTATATACTAATTCACACTACTGGCTTCCCGCTTGACATTGCCTATTGTTTAGCGCTCCCTGGTTTCTACTGACCTCTGGTGATGCTCTCGGGCAGGTGGTGGGTGGGAAGCTGTGCGTTAATGAAGGACACAATGCCCGGCTAATATACTTTGACCAATCTTCACTTTAAAAGGAGCGATACTTGGGCTGCAAAATTCCTATGGTGCATTGTACTTTGCTCAACTACAATGAGGTCTGCCAAAGGACTCCAAAGGATGTTGAAACACAATAATATCAGAAGGGCTTTGGAGAGACAAAGGTAATACAATACCCAGGCTTATTTATACTGGAGGTATGAAAGTCACTGCTCTTATAAACATGTAAGATCAGAGCGAGCCGTCTATATCTGGGGTCCTGCAATTACACTGCTAGAATAATAATGCAGACCCTCATTCCTTCCCATATCGATTACGGAAATCTGAATCTCCTGACTAACCTCTGACGAAAGCCGATAATTCAGTGCTCATCTCTATAGTTAAAGATCCCTTCAATATCAGCTTGTGTGTCTTCCTCCTTAATGCACCTGTCTATTGGGAAATCAGACTTAAGACAAGTCCTCTACATCTATATCTAGTCCTAGGGTCAAATTGGAAAATGTTCTAATTACATTTATATGCAATCCGGTCTACAAAAATAAGTGGAATAACCAGGTATGGACGACCGGTCAACACACAGGATAAACGTATGATCCCTGCGGCAGATTGTACCATTGCATACATAAAGGCAATTGATATAGTCACGATTCACATCAGCCAGTCATCCACAGAGCTCACAATCTAATGTCAATCTTGAGAAGTTGCTAATTCTACCAGTAAACTTCATACAATAGTTGCTCTTGGGCAGAGACAAACCCAGGACGCCAGCCCTGGGAGGCTACAGTGATAACTTATCCACCCCTTCCATTGACGATCTACAACCCACCAATATTATGTAGTAAAAGGATATAATTTGGAGGCAAAAAGTTCCAGCTTAAAACCTGATTGGCTAGTGCAAGGTAGCGCTGGAATACTGAAGACATCTGGGCGTTGAGGTTCTCCCGTCGACTGAACTCCTGTAGAACTTCAATGGTTAACATGAAGATTCGCCGTAAATCCTCTTCCTAAAAAGAGAAGAACAAGCATTACACAGCTAACCACCCCTATAAGCTGCGACACCAGTGCAAGGGACGACGGGAAGAGTGCCTCTCTGGGGAGCGGTGGGGCTCTCTCCATAAAAGTGATCCAGTGTCATTCTGTCATCAAGGCACAAGCACTGTTACACCAACACAACAGCTTCTGGATACAAACTGCCAGAAAAAGAGAATTTGGCTTTCCGTAACACCCCCACTTCTCGAACGCAAGGACCATTGGGGGTTGGAAAGTGCAGACTTTTAGCCCTCCATCAACAAAACAGTCTTTTTTCAGGTGAATTCCACCAGGAAAAGTGCAAAAAAAAAAAAAAGACAAAATGACAATGTTGTGTCCATTTCATGGTCGGTCTGTTCTTTTAACCACTTCAATGTTTTGAAACCTTATAAGCAGTTTAAAGAAGCAACACGATCATTCTTCCGCGGCCGGGAGCCATCCGATCTCTATACTTGGAGATATCGAGCAAAGAAGCCCACAGAACCACCAGCTTCAAATCATCTCCAATATTTGTTCGGAAATTCCAGAACAGCTGGAATATCAGCAAAGACGATGGGTTTGTTAGCTTTGGACAAAAAAAAAACCCTACAGGATTTTGTGATACTTTCATACTTTTTTTTAAATTACCTAGTATTAAGGTTGAAGGTAGACACAAGTCCATCACGTTCAACCTATAATCTGAGTTGTTGATCCAGAGGAAGGAAAACCCCCATGATGCCAATCGCCTCAGATTAGGGGAAAATTACAGTACTATATAGATATATATTAAAAAATGTAAATACATTTTCCGTGCACAGTACCCCAAGCTAAAACTGAATAGAACTAGTCCTTGTTTATCCATTAAAGCTAGTCAAGTGAGGAAACTGTTTATCCCTCTACTGTATGGGACGGAAATTGTTTCCACATGTTTAAATTACATTGCTACAAACATTTAAAAAATTTGTACTGCACGACATGTGTAGGTGGCTGCACGGTGGCCCTACATTGTAAGGCTTGGGGGATTTCGGTACCAATGAGGGTAAGATATAAAACACTGACAAATGCTCAATTATGGAATAGCAATAGCTCCTGCATCATCCTGAAGAAGACAGCGGATTTTAACTGGAGTACACAATTATCCTTGGATATAACAACTGAGAAAATATATATATATATATATATATATATATATATATATATATATATATATACACACACACACACACACACACACACACACACACATATACACACACACACATACATAATATATGTATGTAGGTCTGTATGTGTGTGTGATATAACTACTATATATCTCCTGTTTTCTTTGCATTTGCTTATTTATTAACTCAATCACAGACCAATAAAGCAGGTTTTTAACGCCCCATAAATAAAACAATCCTGAATGTCAAATAGTAGTGTCCAGTGTTCGCAGAAATACAATATAACAAAAATAATAAAAATAATATCTATGAGCAAAATTTCAGCAGACTATTGTTAAAGCAGGAATTTCTGCAAAAGAATAAAAGAATAAACCGTAAATAAGTGGCACAGTTTTTTTTTTTTGTTTTGTTTTTTTTAGGAAAAAGGGAAAACAAAAGAAGAAAAAAAACCAAAAACAGAATGCTATGTCCATGCCTTGGTAGGTTTAACCACCCATTTTTTACATCAATTGTGCTTTAATGGTTGGTAATAAAGAGGCTTACACTAATTTACTAATTCCGGCTTTATCGATCTCTATACATGTACTTCGTCAGTGGTTTGCAGGCCCCTTCCTGCGTCTATAGAAGAATTGCTCCCTTCAGTTCTGTGTCAGACACAAAGTAGGGGATAATAATGCTCTGATAACGCTTCTATACCAAATAAGAGTCCGATAATCTATTGTCGCTGATGTCCATGTGACGAACAGGAAGTCAAACTTTGATATTAGGTTTAGCAGGAAGTGTAAAAAGTTTTTATACAAAACAATCTATTCTATAAATTGTATTGAAAAAAAAAAACAAAAAAAAAAAACACAATAGAAAAGAAGTTTAAATACATTTAATATAAAATCCAGATTTAAACCATGTCATTTTCTTATGACATTCCCTTTAAGCCTAAAGCTGTCAATGTGAACACAAAAGCGAGCTCAGTTATCACCTAAATGCACAGTAGAGCAGCACAAAAAAAAAGTTTGGATCCCGATCACTCACATAACTGGTACATAACTGACACCAATCGCTCCGGACAGATACCATTAACAACAGCTTGTGGGTTTGTTTTTTTTTTTTTGTTTTTTTTTTTTATTTACACAGGGACAGATGTTATGGTTCCCTTATACAGATATGTATGAAGCTCAAGATTCATTCTCTCGCTCTATACGATTAATTTTCAACCTGCACAAATAAAGATAGAAAAAAAATACAAAGACTAAAAGCCCCCTATGACCAGCTTTACACCACCCAGCACACCCAGCTTTACACCACACAGCACAACCAGCTTTACACCAACCAGCTTTACACCACCCAGCACAACCAGCTTTACACCACGCAGCACAACCAGCTTTACACCACAACCAGCTTTACACCACACAGCTACTTAGGAAGACCACAACCTACCCTCTTTGGGTTCTCTCAACTTTAACCTTTTATTAACAATACAATTTTTTACGTTTCATCCCCATAAAGCTTCTTGTTCTACATTGACAGTGTGATGATGCTAACCACGTCAAATACAGAGCAAAATGTGACAGGAGCAGGCATCTGCAAGTAGGAGGTAGGGGGAAGGAAAAAAAAAAAAAAAAAAAAAAAAAAAACAAGATTACTTTGGCCAATGGCCAAAGTTATTTTAAGGCAGTCATTGTTAGATAGCATTAGCCCCGTATGTAGCACAGTCTTAGAGCACAGAGCCGCCAGATAACAGATCATGCGACCTGTAAAAGAAGCAGAACTTCTGGAATGTCTCATACTCCCCTAAGAATTCAGAGCCAGCATTGCTACATCTGCTAAAAAAAGAAGTTACACACCAAAGAAATCTATTTTGAATGACACCATTGAAATTATACAATGTACTGGAAAATGAGGAGAGGGAACAAAAATAAACAAAAAAAACCACACAAATGGAGTGAAATAGTGAAAAAAAATCTCCATAAAAATCAATTTTCTTTGGGTTTAGTTTTTCATACTGTGGCTTAAAAAAAAAAAAAAAAAAAAAAAAGATCTGGGAACATGATTCTCCAGTTTACTGTAATTACCATGTATACTTATTTTTATAGTTCTGAAGAAAGGTGTACTGTCCCTGGCTTCTTATGCGCCAACTACAGATGGCTTCTTAAAGGGGTTGTCCAGGCTTAGACTTTAAATCTGCAGTCACTATGTGAGTGCAGACTTGCGAACTCTCACAGTGTGTGTGCGCAACGTCAGGATTCTCTGACGTTGGACGCGGCGGGCGCGTAACTACAAGTATGTAACTTGCATACAAGCAATCACATGCCAACTAGACGTGTGCGGCCTCACTCAATACAAGCAAATTGAGAGAGGCCAGGCACGTCTAGTCGGAATGTGGCCGGAAATTGCAAATCGCATATTTGTGGTCATGTGACTACTGACCACACAGTGTCTGAGTGACTCCAGACTCGCGCCCCAAGGCTGAACAACCCCTTTAAGTCCGTTTCTACCTCATGCTGAAAGGCTGGTTTTGACATGGGCACATTTGGAATGAAAGAAACCCCAGCTACACAATGACATGACGGTGGGTTTAGTGGCCTTGCACTTTATGGCAGAACATGGAGGAACACTCACCTGAAATATCCTTTTGCAGTTCCCGTGAAATTCCATACTGAGGCCGATGTTGCTGGTTTTGCTTGAACTTGAGAACTCTATAAGCAGGGCTGTTAATATGGAGCAGGCCAACGTTTGCTGCAAAGAAACAGAGAAGATGTGTGAAAATATTCCCGGGATCTCCGCATATAATAAACTGATATACGGCTGCATCGACCCCCCAAAATCAACCACTACAGGGTCAGCAGCTGTTCTACTTAGCTGCAAAACTCAATCAAGCTAGCTCATTAATTAGAAGAAGGTCATACTGAAGCCATGTTCACACAAGTATATTTCACCATGCGTGAAAAACGATTATCTGCGAAGAAAGATTATCCTTCTAGATCTGCACGGTGGGAAGATCTGGATCCACACAGCCAAGCATCGCTGTAGGTCAGTGCCCCAATGATTTACCGGGAGATTAAAAGGGGTGCTCCCAACTTGTACACTTATGCCATAAATTAATAGTTGATGTAGGTTCCACCAATAACAGAGCCCAGACACACCGCTGTCAGTAGTAACGTGGTTGGAATATGCGCTCACCGACCACCTACTGACCATTGATTGCCCCCAACACCTACTGTACATTTATGGCATAAATGTGGATATGCTGTAAATGTAAGTGATGGAAATACACCTTTCTATATGAGGAGCTAAGGTAGTCATGTATTAACCAAAAAAGGCTACAAGGCTGCAATTAAAGGAGTGTTCCCATCTACAACATCCTATCTCAATATGTAGTAAGTGTAATAATAATATTAGCAAATACCACCAATTAGAACAGTAGTATAGTTCTTCTGATTTGCTATGTCTCTTACCATTAGCAGGGCATTCTAGCAGGTTAAGATATCCATGGTTACGGCCATTCATAGTGATAGTTAGTTGATACCCAAGCTACTGCAATGCACTGTACATGGTCAGCGACATAGCGAATCAGAAGAACTATACTACATATCTAATGGGAGATATTTTCTAATATTATTTCAACTACTACGTTTTGGGATAGGATCTTGGAGATGGGAATACCCCCTTTGTGAGTCTACAAACCTTTATGGGTCATGGACAAGGGATAGCTTTATCAAACCACCCATTAATAGGCAGAGGCATCCTTATTCATGAAAAGTCTAAAATAAGAAACAGATTAGAAATAAAAATACATTTTTTTTTCCAATTCTGACCAGTGTCCCTTTATGAGGTAATAACTCTGGAATGCTTCAATGCATCCTAGCGATTCTGAGATTGCTTTTTCATGACATATTGGGCTTCATGTTAGTGGTAAATTTAGGTCGATAATTTTTGCGTTTATTTGTGAAAAAAAAAAAAATTTGGCGAAAATTTAGAAAATTTTGCAATTTTCAAATTTTTATTCTGTTAAAATCAGAGTTACGTGACACAAAATAGTTACAAAATAACATTTCCCACATGTCTACTTTACATCAGCACAGTTTTGGAAACTATCTTTTTTTTTGTTAGGAACTTATATGGGTTAAAAGTTGACCAGTGATCTCTCATTTTTAGGCCAAGTTCACACGTAGCGGAACTCTCGCGGAAATTACCGCGAGAGTTCCGGAATTCCATTCTGCTGGAAAATCGCATTTTAAATTCCCGCGATTTTCCCACGGAAAAACTAGCATTTTGCAAGCGTAATTAGCTTGCAAAATGCTAGAGCTTTCCAAGCGATCTGGAGCATCGCTTGGAGAACTGATTGACAGGTTGGTCACACTCGTCAAACATAGTGTTTGACAAGTGTGACCAACTTTTTACTACTGAGGCCGCCTATGCAGCATCAGTAGTAAAAGATAAAATGTAAAAAATAAAAATAAAAAATGGTGTTCTTACCTTCCGACGTCCCGCGCAGCCTTCCCGCCTCTCTCCACGCTCCCGTTCCCTGTAATCCTTTGCGAAAATGCCCGCGATGACGTACGTTCTCGCGGGAACGCGATGTCTCGTGGTAATTCGCGATGACGTCGCGAGAATGACCGCAAGACTTCGTGATCCCGCGAGAACTGACGTAATCGCGGGCATTTTCGCAAAGGCTTACTGGGAACGAGAGCGTGGAGAGAGGCGGGAAGGCTGCGCGGGACGTCGGAAGGTAAGAATAACAATATTTTTTATTTTAAATTCTATTTTTTACAGGGATATGGTACCCAAAGTCCGGAGGACAGTCTCCTCTCCTCCGGACCGTGGGTACGATCCACAATTGTTCTGCTTACTTTTCGCATGGTGGGCACAGCCACATGTGGGAAGTAAGCGGAACAATGCATTCCTATGGGTGCGGGATCGCCACGATTCTGCAAAATTAATGAACGTGCTGCGTTTTTTTTACAGCGAAGCGATTTCGTCGCGGTAAAAACCGCAGGATTAGCACAGCATTGCGGAATCCCATAGGAATGCATGGGATGCTTATTTTTCGCGTTTTTGCGGCAAAATCGCGCGGTTAAAACTGCCGCAGAAATGCGAAAAAAACGCCACGTGTGAACTCAGCCTTACAACAGAATTTACAAAACCATTTTTTTTTCTAGGGACCACCTCACATTTGAAGCCACTTTGAGGGGTCTATATGGCAGAAAATACCCAAAAGTGACACGATTCTAAAAACTGCACCCCTCAAGCTACTCAAAACTACATTCAAGAAGATTATTAACCCTTCAGATGCTTCACAGGAACTAAAGCAACGTGGAAAGAAAAAAAATGGACATTTTTCCAACAAAAATTTTTTTAGCATCAATTTTTTCATTTTCACATGGGCAATAGGATAAAATGGATCCTAAAATTTGTTGGGAAATTTCTCCTGAGTACTCCAATACCTCATATGTGGTCATAAACCACTGTTTGGGCGCATGGCAGGGACCGGAAGAGAAGGAGCGCTATTTGACTTTTTGAATGGAAAATTAGCTCCAATCGTTATCGGACACCATGTCGCGTTTGCAGAGCCCGTGTGCCTAAACAGTGAAAACCCCCCACAAATGACACCATTTTGGAAGCTAGACCCCCGAAGGAACTTATCGATGTGTAGGGAGCACTTTGAACCCCCAAGTGCTTCACAAAAGTATATAACGCAGAGCAGTGAAAATAAAAAAATCTTTTTTTTCCTCAAAAATGTTTTTTTTAGCACGCTATTTTTTATTTTCACATGGCTAACATGAGAAATTGGACCACAAAAGTTGTTGTCCAGTTTGTCCCGAGTACGCTGGTACCCCATATGTGGGGAGGAACCACTGTTTGGGCGCACGGCAGGGCTCAGAAGGGAAGGAGCGCCATTTGACTTTTTGAAATGAAAATTAGCTCTAATCGTTAGCGGACTCCATGTCGTGTTTGGAGATCCCGTGTGCCTAAACTTTGGAGCTCCCCCACAAATGACCCCATTTTGGAAACTAAACTCCCTAAGGAACTTATCTAGATACATAGTGAGCACTTTGAACCCCCAGGTGCTTCACAAAAGCTTATAACGCAGAGCTGTGAAAATAATAAAAAAAATTTTTTCCTCAAAAAATTATATTTTAGTGCGCAATTTTTTTATTTTCCCAAGGGTACCAGAAATTGGACCCCAAAAGTTGTTGTCCAGTTTGTCCTGAGTAAGCTGGTACCCCATTTGTGGGGGGACCACTGTTTGGGCACACGTCGGGGCTCGGAAGGGAAGTAGTGACATTTTGAAATGCAGACTTTGATGGAAAGGTCTGCGGGCGTCATGTTACATTTGCAGAGCCCCTGATGTACCTAAACTGTGGAAACCCCCCACAAGTGACCCCATTTTGGAAACTAGACCCCCTAAGGAACTTATATAGATGTGTGGAGAGCACTTTGAACCCCCAAGTGCTTCACAGAAGTTTATAACGCAGAGATGTGAAAATAAAAAAATCATTTTTTTTTTCCACAAAAATAATTTTTTATCCCCCTAAGGGTAACAGGTGAAAATAGACACCCAAAGTTGTTGTGCATTTTTTCCTGAGTACGCTGATACCCCATATGTTGGGGTAGACCACTGTTTGGGCACACGTCGGGGCTTGGAAGGGAGGGAGCACCGTTTGACTTTTTGAACGCAAAATTGGCTGGAATGGTGGCACCATGTCACGTTTGGAGACCCCCTGATGTGCCTAAACAGTGGAAACCTCTCAATTCTAACCCCAACACATCCCTAACCCCAACACATCCCTAACCATAACCCCACCCCCTAACCATAACCCTAACCTCAAGCATAACCCTAATGCCAACCCTAACCCCAACACATCCCTAACCCTAATCTTAACCCTAATTCCAACCCTAATTCCACTCTAACCCTAATTCCAACCCTAACGGAAAAATAAAAATAAAAATATTTTCTTTATTTTATTAGTTGTGCCTACCTATGGGGGTGATAAACGGGGGTTTATGTACTTTTTATTTTATTTTGATCACTGTGAGAGTGATCAAAATGAATGAATGAATCTGCAGCCGGCGGCGCCCATGAAGCAGGACGGCGGGACACCGGGAGCCGGACATCGGAAAAACCGGAGGGGGTGGTCGGAAGGTGGGGGGGATCAGAGCAGATGACGATGGCGGAGGCACAATTGCCGCCGTCAGTCGGTATCGGGGGCCGATCGGCCCCGTGAGTCGTGTGTGTGTGTGTGTGTGTGTGTGTGTGTGTGTGTGTGTGTGTGTGTGTGTGTGTGGGGGGGGTCGGATCTGGGTCTCCAGCCATGTCCGATGCTACTCCAGCATCGGCCATGGCTGGTTTGTAATATTTCATCAATTTTCATTGATGAAATATTACTATCGCTCCGATTGACTGATTCACTTTTAACAGCCAATCAGAGCGATCGTAGCCACGTGGGGGCGAAGCCACCCCCCCTGTGGTGAAGTACAAAGCCCCCTGTATCTGCGGGTCAGGTGACCTTTCATTGACCCCGGTCACCCGACCCGCAGGGGGGCTTTGAAGTCATGACACAGGGTATGCGTCATAGGTCGGAATGGCACTGACTTTCATGATGCATACGCTGTGTCACTGGTCGTGAAGGGGATTAAGATGCAATACACTGCTTTTAAGGGTTGATGGCAAAATCCAAAAGGGAAAACGGTCTAGTGCATCTTCTGCAATGCTGCAATTCCAAGGCTATGTTCACATGTTGGATTTTTGCTGCTTTTTATGCAAATTTTAAGCTGTATTTTTACAGTACCTCCAAACGCTATGAGATTTCAGAAATCTCCTGCACACACATTGGGTTTTTTTCCCGTTGAATTGAAAAACTGCTGCATTTTTGAAAACTGCAGTCTGTCCCTTGTTTCACCATTTTTTCACACATAGAAAGAAAAGAGTAAGTGCAAAAAGGCAGCAAAAGACACAGGTGTCAGATTTTGCTGTGTTTTTGGTGCAAAAATATAAGGAAGTTGCATTGCTTTTTTTTGGGAGGGGGGGGCAGACACTAAACTTTATCAGCACGCTGAAGAGACCCCCCCCAAAAAAAGCAAAAACCTTTCTTTTTGTAAGCAGCTTCTTTACTGCCAAGAGAGCAGGTTTTGAATACAGAAAAAAAAATGCAGCAAAAATGCAATGTGTGAACAAAGCCTTAGAGCCTCAAAGGATGACACATTAAATATAAATAATAATACTAATACTACTAATAGTAAATAGTAATAATATTAAATTTAAAAAAAAAGCAGCCTAAAACAAAGGCATAAATGTACTAAAACCGAGGGGAATCCCTTAAGGCTATGTTCACAAGCTGCGTTATACTTTATGCAAAGTTTAAGTGGCTTACAAAAAGCAGGTTTTGCTGCCTTTTTACTGCTGTACTTGTGTCAGTGTACATGCTGAAAGTTTAGTGCAACATCAGGTTTTGACATAAAAATGCAGCAAAAGCCAATACCTGCGCTTTTGCAGCATTTTTCATACATTGGATAGTGCAAAAAAAAAAACAAAAAAAAAAAACCCTGCTGCGAAAACACTGAAAGAAGTGGCAAAAAAAAAAAAACACAGCTCTTTGACAAGTCAGTCAGGAAAAAAAAAAAAACAAGATGTGTACAAAAGATTTCTGAAATCTCAGACTTTTCTGGTACTGTGAAATGCTGCTGAAAATTTTCGGTACAAAAAAAACGCATAAAAACCCTGGAAAAAAGCAACATGTGAACACAGCCCAAGAGCTGGAAAAAAAAAATTATACGATATAATAATATTATATATATATATATATATATATATATATATATATATATATATATATATATATATATATATATACACACATACACATACACACACGCAGTAGACCAAAAGAGTGGTGCCAAGAGTGTGCAAAGTGGTAATCAAAGCAAAAGGTGGCTACTTTGAAGAACCTAGAATATAAGACATATTTTCAGTTGTTTCACCCTTTTTTGTTAATTATATAATTCCACATGTGTTAATTCATAGTTTTGCTGACTTCATAGTGAATCAACAATTTTCATAGTCATGAAAATAAAGAAAACTCTTTGAATGAGGTGTGTCCAAACTTTTGGTCTGTGATAATATATATATATATATATATATATATATATATATATATATATATATATATATATATATATATATATATATATTTTAAATGTCAAAAAACAAATAAATAAAAAATTCACAGTTTTGGGTCTTTTTTGTTACTATTGGAATTTAAAAACAAAACCTTGAATAAAGTGTACATCGAGTGACAGAAGAGAAGAGCAGTCTGGAGTGTCCAGTAATTAGAGGTCTCAGACAGAACGGATTACAGTTCTCACAGAACAGGAGGAAGATTTGTGGGGTAAATTAAAGCAGAAATGTCAGTGGGAATGTGAATAATGGGACAATTCTGTAATTTATACATTATCAGAGCACCTCGCTCCTCCAAAAGAATCCGAAACCATAAATCAGTGTACGCAAGAGCCGTCCAGCAGGGTCATTAGAGCCGGCACAGTGTTGGCACATAGTGCTACTGTACAGCAGAGCTGTGTGTGTGTTCCAGGATCCAGACCTGCTGCTCCGCTGCTGCAAAACACCCACCGCACATCGGACGCCTAGACACATGCCCTATTAATGCAATTTCTCCAGCAACCTCCCAGCCTAAAGTGCCAGGTGAGCCGGAGAGAGAAATAGGACGAGCTCCCGGCATAATAATGACCACCTTACACAGCAAATATCAGCCGGAGTAGAGTCACATTCAAACAGCTTGGGCTTGAACGGTTAAAAAAAATAAAGAAAAATTCCTATTCACTTTTTTAAGAGTTTAGAAATACAATTTAAATCATAAAAAAGTTTATTCATAAACTGACAGATTGAACGTAAGTGGGAGGGTGTTGTACACAGATCTCAACAATGTGGAGAGGGGATAAAGTATCCAGTGTCTTGGTCCTCAGACGCCCACTGTGGCACATACGAATTCTATCTGTGCGACTTAAAATCCCAGAAAGCAGAGGTTTAAATGAATAAAACACAAGTTATCCGGAATCTACTCTCTCACAAAACTATCAGTCTGCTCTGTGCCCCCTGGTCTATAATAAGATTATATATGTATCACCCTCTATATATCTCTCTATAGAGAGATTATATATATATATTATATATATATATATATATATATATATATATATATATATATATATATATATATATATATATATATATATATATATATATATATACACACATACATACACACACACATACATACATATACATACATATACAGAGAGAAAGAGATAGAAAGAGAGACAGTTAGGTCCATATATATTTGGACAGAAACAACGTTTTTCTAATTTTGGTGCTAGACATTACCACAATGAATTTTAAACAAAACAATTCAGATGCAGTTGAAGTTCAGACTTTCAGCTTTCATTTGAGGGTATCCACATTAACATTGGATGAAGGGTTTAGGAGTTTCAGCTCCTTAACATGTGCCACCCTGTTTTTAAAGGGACCAAAAGTAATTGGACAATTGACTCCAAGGCTATTTCATGGACAGGTGTGGGCAATCCCTTTGTTATGTCATTCTCAATTAAGCAGATAAAAGGCCTGGAGTTGATTTGAGGTGTGGTGCTTGCATTTGGAAGGTTTTGCTGTGAAGGAAACATGCGGTCAAAGGAGCTCTCCATGCAGGTGAAACAAGCCATCCTTAAGCTGCAAAAACAGAAAAAACCCATCCGAGAAATTGCTGCAACATTAGGAGTGGCAAAATCTACAGTTTGGTGCATCCTGAGAAAGAAAGAAAGCACTGGTGAACTCATCAATGCAAAAAGACCTGGGCGCCCACGGAAGACAACAGTGGTGGATGATCGCAGAATAATCTCCATGGTGAAGAGAAACCCCTTCACAACAGCCAACCAAGTGAACAACACTCTCCAGGAGGTAGGCGTATCAATATCCAAATCTACCACAAAGAGAAGACTGCATGAAAGTAAATACAGAGGGTTCACTGCACGGTGCAAGCCACTCATAAGCATCAAGAATCAAAAGGCTAGACTGGACTTTGCTAAAAAACATCTAAAAAAGCGAGCACAGTTCTGGAAGAACATTCTTTGGACAGATGAAATCAAGATCAACCTCTACCAGAATGATGGAAAGAGAAAAGTATGGCGAAGGCGGGGTACAGCTCATGATCCAAAGCATACCACATCACCTGTAAAACATGGTGGAGGCAGTGCGATGGCTTGGGCATGCATGGCTGCCAGTGGCACTGGGTCACTAGTGTTTATTGATGTGACACAGGAAAGAAGCAGCCGAATGAATTCTGAGGTATTCAGAGCCATACTGTGGGCTCAGATCCAGCCAAATGCAGCCAAACTGATTGGTCGTCGTTTCATACTAGAGATGGACAATGACCCAAAACATAAAGCCAAAGCAATCCAGGAGTTTAATAAAGCAAAGAAGTGCAATATTCTAGAATGGCCAAGTCAGTCACCTGATCTCAACCCAATTAAGCATGCAATTCACTTGTTAACCCCTTCACCCCCAAGGGTGGTTTGCACGTTCATGACCGGGCCAATTTTTACAATTCTGACCACTGTCCTTTTAGGAGGCCATAACTCTGAAACGCTTCCATGGATCCCGGTGATTTTGACACTGTTTTCTCGTGACATATTGTACTTAATGTTAGTGGTAAAATTTCATTCAAATAACTTGCGTTTATTTGTGAAAAAAATGGAAATTTGGCGAAAATTTGGAAAACTTCGCAATTTTCCAACTTTGAATTTTTATGCCCGTAAATCACAGAGATACGGCACACAAAAAACTTGAAAAAGTAACATTTCCCACATGTTTACTTTACATCAGCACAATTTTGGAACCCAAATTTTTTTTTTTGTTAGGAAGTTATAAGGGTTAAAAATTGACCAGCGATATCTCATTTTTGCAACACCATTTTATTTTTACGGACCACATCACATTTGAAGCCACTTTGAGGGGTCTATATGATAGAAAATACCCAAAAGTGACACCATTCTAAAAACTGCACCCCTTAAGGTGCTCAAAACGACATTCAAGAAGTTTATTAACCCTTTAGGTGCGTCACAGGAATTTTTTGAATATTTAAAAAAAAAAAAAATGAACATCTAACTTTTTTTCAAAAAAAAAATACTTAAGGTTCAATTTTTTTATTTTACCAAGGGTAACAGGAGAAATTGGACTGCAAAAGTTATTGTGCAATTTGTCCTGAGTACGCTGATACCTGATATGTGGGGGGGAACCACTGTTTCGGCGCATGGCAGAGCTCAGAAGGGAAGGAGCGCCGTTTGACTTTTTCAATGCAAAATTGTCTGGAATTCAGATCGGACGCCATGTCACATTTGGAGAGCCCCTGATGTACCTAAACAGTGGAAACCCCCCACAAGTGACCCCATTTTGGAAACTAGACCCCCCAAGGAACTTATCTAGATATGTGGTGAGAACTTTGAACCCACAAGGGCTTCACAGAAGTTTATAACGTACAGCGGTACAATTAAAAAATCATTTTTTCCACAAAAATGATTTTTCACCCCCAATTTTTATTTTCCCATGGGTAACAGGACCCTAAGGCTGAGTTCACACGTGGCGTTTTTTTCGGGTTCCCCGGCGGTTTTAACCGCGCGATTTTGCCGAGAAAACGCGAAAAATAAGCATCCCATGCATTCCTATGGGATTCCGCAATGCTGTGCTAATGCTGCGGTTTTTACCGCGGCGGAATCGCTTCGTGGTAAAAACCGCAGCATGCTCATTAATTTTGCGGAATCGCGGCGATCCCGCACCCATAGGAATGCATTGTTCCGCTTACTTCCCGCATGTGGCTGTGCACACCATGCGAAAAGTGAGCAGAACAGTTGCGGATGGTACCCACGGTCCGGAGGAGAGGAAACTGTCCTCCGGGCTTTGGGTACCATATCCCTGTAAAAAATAGAATTTAAAATAAATATTGTTATTCTCACCTTCCGACGTCCTGCACAGCCTTCACGCTTCTCTCCACGCTCTCGTTCCCAGTAATCCTTTGCGAAAATGCCCGCGATGGCGTCCGTTCTCGCGGGATCGCGAAGTCTCGCGGTCATTCGCGCGACATCATCGCGATCCCGCGAGAACGGACGTCATCGAGGGCATTTTCGCAAAGGATTACTGGGAACAGCTGCGCGGGACGCCGGAAGGTAAGAATAACACCATTTTTTATTTTTTTTTTACATTCTATCTTTTACTACTGATGCTGCATAGGCGGCCTCAGTAGTAAAAAGTTGGTCACACTTGTCAAACACTATGTTTGACGAGTGTGACCAACCTGTCAATCAGTTCTCCAAGCGATGCTACAGATCGCTTGGAAAACGCTAGCATTTTGCAAGCTAAATACGCTTGCAAAATGCTAGTTTTTCTGCGGGAAAATCGCAGGAATTTAAAATGCGATTTTCCCGCGGAATGGAATTCCGGAATTCTCACGGTAATTTCCGCGAGAGTTACGGTACATGTGAACTTAGCCTAAAAGTTATTGTGCAATTTGTCCTGAGTACGCTGATACCCCACATGTGGGGGTAAACCACTATTTGGGCGCATGGCAGAGCTCGGAAGGGAAGCAGCGCCATTTGACGTTTTTGGCTGGAATTGAGATCGGACACCATGTCGTGATTGGAAAACCCCTGATGTACCAAAACAGTGGAAACCCCCCACAAATGACAATTTTGGAAACTAGACCCCCCAAGGAACTTATCTAGATGTGTGGTGAGCACTTTGAACCCCCCAGTGCTTCACAGAAGTTTATAACGCCCGGGCGTGAAAATAAAAATACTCGTATTTTTTCCACAAACATGATCTTTTAGTCACCATTTTTTTTTTATTTTCCCAAGGGTACCAGGAGAAATTGGGCCCCAAAAGTTGTTGTCCAATTTGTCCTGAGTACGCTGATACCCCATATGTGGGAGAAAACTACTGTATGGACACACGTCGGGGCTCGGAAGGGAAGTAGTGACGTTTTGGAATGCAGACTTTCATGGAATGGTCTGCGGGTGTCATGTTGTCTTTGGAGAGCCCCTAATGTACCTAAACAGTGGAAACCCCCCACAAATGACCCCATTTTGGAAACTAGACCCCCCTAAGGAACTTATCTAGATGTGTGGTGAGCACTTTGAACCCCCAAGGGCTTCACAGAAGTTTATAATGCCCGGGCATGAAAATAAAAAAAATCGTATTTTTTTCCACAAACATGATCAATTAGTCCCCAATGTTTTTATTTTCCCAAGGGTAACAGGAGAAATTGGACCCCAAAAGTTGTTTTGCAATTTGTTCTGAGTAGGCTGATACCCTACATGTGGGAGTAAAACACTGTTTGGGTGCATGGCAGCGCTTGGAAGGGAAGGAGCACCATTTGACCTTTTCAACTCAGAATTGGCTGGAATTGAGATCAGACGCAATGTTGCATTTGGAGAGCACCTGATGTGCCCAAACAGTGGAAACCCCCAATTCTAACTCCAACCCGAACCCCAACACACCCCTAACCCTAATCTCAGCCCTAACCCTAGCCCTAATGGTAAAATGGAAATAAATACATTTTCTTTTAGTTTCATTATTTTTCCGTAACTAAGGGGGTGATAACGGGGGTTTGATTTACTATTTATGGCGGTTTTTATGTTTGGCAGCTGTCACACGCTAAAAGACACTTTTTATTGTAAAAATAGTTTTTGCATCACCACATATTGAGAGCTATAATTTTTTCGTATTTTGACCCACCGAGTCATGTGAGGTCTTATTTTTTGCGGGACGAGTTGACGTTTTTATTGGTACCATTTTCGGGCATGTGACATTTTTTGATCGCTTTTTATTCCGATTTTTGGGACGCAGAATGAACAAAAAACAGTGTTTCATGAATTTCTTTTGGGGGGGTGCGTTTACACCGTTCCGCGTGCGGTAAAACTGATAAAAGCAGTTTTATTCTTTGGGTCAGTACGGTTACAGCGATACCTCATTTAGGTTTTTTTTATGTTTTGTCGGTCTTATGCAATGAAAACTATTTTATATAAAAAATAATTATTTTTGCATCGCTTTATTCTGCGAGCCATAACTATATTTTTCCGCTGATGCTGCTGCGTGGCAGCTCGTTTTTTGCGGGACAAGATAACGTTTTCAGTGGTACTATGGATATTTATATGCGTCTTTTTGACCGCGCGTTATTGCACTTTTTGTTTGGCGGTATGATAAATCATTTTTTGCTTCGTTTATTTTTATTTTTTAAGGGGTTCACTAAAGGGGTTAACTAATGGGACAGTTTTATAGGGCAGGTCGTTACGGACGCGGCGATACCTAATATGTGTACTTTTATTGTTTTTTTTTTTATTTCCAAAATATGGATTTATTGGGGGAATTTTTTTTTTTTTCCAATTTGGCGATTTTTTTTAAAATTATTTTAACAATTTTTTTTGTTTTAACTTTATTTCATTATCCCAGGTGGGACATCACTGTCCTGTGACAGATCGCTGATCTGTCACATCACAGATCACGGTGACAGATCAGCGATCTGTCACAGGCACTGCTGCAGACTTCCTCATGCCTGCGCTTTGCAGGCACTGAGGAAGTCAGCTCGCTGCAGGCCCCCGAAGGCCCCGTCGCCATCTTGGATTCGGGGGCCTGCAGGGAAGGAGTCCCCCGCAGCAGCGCTGCACATTGCGCTGCTGTGGGGGGCTCAAGGAAGCACGGAGGGAGCCCCTCCCTGCCGATGCTTCCCTTTAACCCCCGGTACACCGCGATCATGTTTGATCGCGGTGTGCAAGGGGTTAACGTGTCGGGGGCGGTCCGTGACCGCCCCTGACACATTGTGCCGGGTGTCAGCTGTGATAATCACAGATGACGTCGCGCGAATGACCGCGAGACTTCGCGATCCCGCGAGAACGGACGCCATCGCGGGCATTTTCGCAAAGGACTACTGGGACCGGGAGCATGGAGAGAGGCTGGAAGGCTGCGCGGGACGTCGGAGGGTATGAATAACAATATTTTTTATTTTAAATTCTTTTTTTTACAGGGATATGGCACCCAAAGCCCGGAGGACAGTCTCCTCTCCTCCGGACCGTGGGTACCATCCGCAATTGTTCTGCTTACTTTCCGCATGGTGTGCACAGCCACATGCGGGAAGTAAGCGGAACAATGCATTCCCATGGGTGCGGGATCGCCGCGATTCTGCAAAATTAATGAGCGTGCTGCGTTTTTTTTACAGCGAAGCGATTTCGTCGCGGTAAAAACCGCAGGATTAGCACAGCATTGCGGAATCCCATAGGAATGCATGGGATGCTTATTTTTCGCGTTTTGCGGCAAAATCGCGCGGTTAAAACTGCCGCGGAAACGCGAAAAAAACGCCACGTGTGAACTCAGCCTAAAGAGCTTATCCAATCATAAGACCTAGCCTACCCATAGAATAGGTGATCAATATCAGGTAGGTGGAAGTCCAACACATCGACGAGGATGTCGGACCTTTACCAATGTGATATTGATGACTTATCTTAAGGATAGATCACCATCTTGTGACCTCACAACCCCTTTAAAAGGAATCTGTCAGATTTTTGCCATTTAATCTGAGAGAAGAAGAATACAGGGCGACAGTCACCGATTCCAGGGATGTACCAAATGTTTAGCAGCTTGCTGTAGCGTCAATAAAGTGTTTTATCAGCAGGAGATAATTACACTACTAGTTGTGCAAGCTAATCTGTGTAACCCCCGCCCTCCTCACTGATTGGCAGACAATCTACAGTGTACACAGGAAGCTGCCAATCAGGTGTGTGGGTGGGGTTATATACAGCTCAGCACTCCGAGCACTGCTATATCTATAGGAGAGAAAACAGAGATTTTATACAAATTTCATCAACCCACAAAAGGATAATCATGTAGTAAAGATGAGATAGGGGGTCATCTGCGCGGCTGAGGATTCCGGTAAGAGATCCACGAGAGAAGATAATGCAAAGTAATTTAATGTTAACGCGTTTCAAAGTCATCTGACATCATGGACTCTGAAATGTATATATTGTTTCCCCTTGAATTACAAATCCTGGTCAACTATATTAATTAAAAAAAAGGGATTAAAAGAGAATAAAGACGAAGGGCCGATAAGAAAATGTTCCACAACCCCCAGGGGGATGCACACGCACAGTCAATAGACAGAACTATATCCCATACCTCACTACACCAAAAGATTAAAGATGCAAGGATACTATTTATGCAGGCTCATACGACAGCTGAGAGTCAAGCCCCAGTGCCACCAACTGGCGCATCCCTATACATAAATGCCTCTCGTGTCAGTACCTTGACCTTACAGGCGCTTGTTATCTTAGCTAGCACGCGCCGAGCCTAATCCCTGTAGCAGGCCGATACCTAAACAGATCAGGCTTGAATAGGAGGAGTGTGTCACTGCCTTCCTTCCAGCCACCATGCCAGTCCACAACAATGGCAGCTATTTCACCCCTTTTCAGGGGGTTAATGTCAACTGTAAACAGGAGAAGGGGCAGCGCAGGCAGAGAAAACAAAATGACGGGACGCAATTGTGTCTGATACGTGACCGTACTAATTACATGAGACGCAGCCTCTCCGAGCTGTCACATCAGGCTCATGAGTCGGCTCCCCCATGACACTTATTAAAAGCATGGCCCTTTAAACAAGCATGACCGGTCTCACTCTACGCTTCTTTTTACACAGCTGATGAAACAAATATCAATATATTTCATTGTATCTGTCCATAGGTCAATAGATTGTTTAAAAGAAAAAAAATAATAAGAAAAAAAACGAAAAAAGATACGAAGTTATAGCAATATTTAGGGCAGGTATATAAAAGAAAAAAAAAAAAAAAAAAGACAGCCTGTTGCTTGCAAATAATTTCTGTATCTAGAACAAGATTGGATCCAGTTTTTGGGTTCTTACGAGACATATTATACTCATTTGTATCCAACCCTATCCACAAGTAGCGGTAAATAAAACAGAGAAGCGGTGAAAATTCTAAGAAAAAACAAAGCAAAAAAGACTTCTATCAACAAAAAGTAAAGTAAATTATCCAATAGCACAAAAACACATGAAACCGATAACAATGCAACTTCATTTATCAGAACAATCCAACAATAAAAAGTTGTAACATCATAAAAAGTGAGAACTTCTCCATTCTCCTAACGCTACAGCCACATGTCCATGTGCCACGGTCTGATGTGCTGACCGACTGCAGGCCTCCTGACCCCAACAGCCTCAGTCACGGCCAAAGCGCACATCACTGTCCGTGCAATCACCGTCCGTGCTTGGACCGTGACAAAGTCCTAGAATCAGGAAAAAATAAAGTCTGTTGTGCCGTTTGTGACGCATTTAGCTTTGTCCATTGGGAGGTGGAATGTACGGCATAAATGACATTCTGACTAGTGAGGAGAGAGCGTGATCAGATAAGGTGTTATCCGCCATGCTTGTGTACTAATCTAGTGTCTTCAGTGTGCTTGATTAATATGTTCGAGTCGCCGCTGCTGCATGTCTTACGGCTGTTCAAAAGCCCCGAGACATGCAGCTGCAAGGACTCGAACACAGTATCCGAGCACACTGAAGACACTAGATTAGCACATGAGCATGCTTAGATAACACCTTATCCGAGCACGATCACTCATCACCATTATAAATGTAAGATTTTATCCATAGCGCGAGGAGTCTCTGACAGCGCCATTCGCGCTTACCCATAAATAACGGTGTTCGTCCTCCATGCAACCACTCCTGGCTTCTGTGAGTGACCATGACGAGTAATGGGACACATGGAAGGAAAGCAATGAAGAAACCAAAAGAACAGGCAAGCCCAAAACAGACTAGAAGAACACGCAGGTAAAGACCTCTGCATATTCTGGATTTTACCAAGAAATTAAGAAATTTAATTTTCATTTGATTACATTCTGGTTGATTCTAGATTTCTCCCAGCTCTCTACAGTTGCTTGATGGGTCAGGTATGCATGTGTGGCACATGGGGAAGATGAAGAAACCAGCATCTCTACAACTTTATCTCCCTAGTAAAACCAGTAGGATGGGGCATGTTGAAATTGAACTGCCTGGTCCTTTCCTCAGAGTCAGTGGGCCTCATACACAGTCCGTAATCCCCATCCTATGGCTCTCCAGTTGTTGCAAAACTACAACTATGATATGATAATGCCCGGGTCAACAATTCTACATATGCTCACCGGTTGGCACAGGCTGTGATCAAGGCCCAGAAAGGACTGAAAAGCTTTGCTTTCTGTAAGAAATGCTGACGCTTCATCAATACAACAAATTTAACCTAGTGGTGTGTGGTGGCTTCTCTTCTGATCCAATACTAGGACTTGGTCTCCACCACTTATGAGCCCAAATAACGCAGTGTGAGCCGAGTCGAGCACAGAAGAATGGGTTAGAGGTTTTCTCAGTGAAC
Organism: Dendrobates tinctorius; assembly: GCF_039654945.1. Taxonomy (NCBI): domain Eukaryota; kingdom Metazoa; phylum Chordata; class Amphibia; order Anura; family Dendrobatidae; genus Dendrobates; species Dendrobates tinctorius. The sequence goes on along the minus strand of NW_027361743.1, from coordinate 19,421,700 downwards.
ATGCTACAGCGACAGATGGACACTACAGGCCAATAGTATAGGCAACCATAGGTTCTCTCATACTACTATGTAAAAGGGGCAGTGTCCTCTTTATAAATAGGTGATATTTCAAAGCGTAAAAAAAATTCTCAGAAAAATTACATCCGTTTTCAAGAACAAAAGGCAATTCATGGATAGTTGCCTAGATAACCAGCCACCTCTGCAGTCTATCAGAAAGTGGCCGGTTGCCTTGGTAAGGAGCGAGTGCTTGCAGCCCCTTTGCTTTGGAGCAGGTAGGTGATACTCAAGTTGGTCGCATCTCTGGACCTCTGTGCTCCTCTGATAACGCGGAGGGCACTGGCAGAGCTGCCTCTGCTTGCAGCATTTGATAGCACACAGTTAGGACAACCATGCCACTAGTTAGAACTGTCAATCTTCCGGTGTGCGCCGCCCCTTGACAAGCAGGAGGTCGGGAAGCATGGAGTTCCTGAAGACAGAAAGGTTGAGAAATCTTCTTTAATTAAACAAAATACCCACCATATTTAACCTCTTAATCCATGTTAATTTTAACCCTTCCCCTTGTGAAGTGCCATTTACATACACAAAAAAATAACATGCAATAACACACACATGTTTCACCAACACAACTGAGTGATCTTTCATCATTGATGATCATTCATTGAGAACAAGTCACTTCATACGAATGCTTGTAACTCTTAAAAAGGGTGTAACAAGGAGGCTATGGACAGTGGAGGAGCAGCTGCCTCCATACGTGCGGCTATGTGGAGAGGTCAGTTGGAGAACCAGAGCGGGCAACAGTGCAAGTGAAACAAGAACGGCATTAGGGTTATGGGATGAAAGGTCAATGGAATAATTTACTCTCAAGAACACTCAAACAGCAGATGCAGCGTGCTGATGTACCCTCATTAAAGAGGTATTAGCGACTATGACAGAGGGGGATTAGCCTCCAGCAGGTTTCACTGGAGGGGAAAAAAAAAATGCAGCATTGATACATACTTGACAATTCAGTTACAATTCAAGAGGACTTTTTAGCAGCCACAACTTCTCCTTTGCAAGTAGTAATCGCCCTAATTCCAGCAGACTGTACAGTGGCTTGGAAAAGTATTCAACCCCTCGACATTGCAGGCTTTCTTTTCTCTTTTAGGGCTTGCATCAGTTCATGTAAATGACTGCACATCCAGTAGGAAGAATGTCTCAAGTGGGGTACCAAAGGGCTCTGTCCTGGGCCCTGTATTGTTCAACATCTTTATCAATGATTTAGATGAAGGAATTGAGGGTAAACTGATTAAGTTTTCTGATGACACAAAGCTAGGAGGGATAGCTAATACTAGAGAAGAGAGAGGATTCAAAAAGATATAAATAAGCTGGAGCAGTGGGCAGCAACTAACAGAATGGTTCTGGGCAATAAAAATAAAAAAAGCAAATACAGAATAGGAGGAATAGGGCTAAGCAACGGCACATATGAAAGAGACTTGGGTATACTAATAGATCACAGACTGCACATGAGTCAACAGTGTGATGCAGCAGCAAAAAAGGCAAATGCAATTCTAGGATGTATTAACAGAAGCATACAGTCTAGATCACGTGAAGTCATTATTGCCCTCTACTCCTCTTTGGTCAGACCTCATCTGGAATACTATGTCCAGTTTTGGGCACCACATTTTAAAAAAAACATCAACAAACTGGAGCAAGTTCAGAGAAGAGCGACCAGAACGGTGACCAGTCTACAAACCATGTCCTATGGGTAACGGTTACAGGATGGATTTAGCGAATCCTGCTTTGAGTAGGGGGTTGGACCAGATGGCCCAGGGGGTCCCTTCCAACTCTACCATTCTATGTAAAGAACATGCCTACAACTGTGAACATTTGGTTTTCTTTTTATTGTGAAGGAAACAAATCGGACAAATTAACTGAAAACTTCAGTGTGTATAACTATTCACCCCACTAAAGTCAGTACAATGTAGAGCCGCCTTTTGTGATAATTACAGGTTCAACAAGTCTGGCTAACATCCTATGAGCTTTCCACATCTTGCCACTGGGATTTTTGCCCATTCATCAAGGCAAAACTGCTCCAGGTCCTTCGTTAGATTGCTGTTCACCAGAAGAAACAGTCTTCAAGTCTGGCCATAGATTCTCAAGGTCTGGGCTTTGACTAGGTCACTTCAAAACATTTACATTTTTCCCCTTAAACCACTCGAGTGTTGCTTTAGCAGCATGCTTTGTGTCATTGTCTTGTTGAAAGGTGACCCTATGTCCCAGTTTCAAATCACTAATAAACAGGTTTTGCTCAAGAATATCCCTGCATTTTGCACTATCCATCTTCCCCTCATCTCTGACCATTTCCCCTGTTCCTACTGCCGAAGAACATCCTCACAGCATGATGTTGCCACCACCATGTTTCACTGTGGGGATGAGGGTGATGAGCTGTGTTGGTTTGGTGCCAGTCGCAGCGTTAACCTTGGTGGTCAAAAAGTTACATTGTGGTCTCATCTGACCACAGCACATTCCTTCATAGATTTAGGGAGTCTTTTGGCAAACTAAAAAACAAGCCTTACAGTTTTAGTGTGTAAGTAATGGTTTTTTTAAGCCCACTCTTCCACAAAAGGCCACCGCAACGGAGTTTACGCTCATTGTGGTCATATGGACAGATACCCCCATTCTCTGCTTGGGAACTCTGCAGCTCCTCCAGGGTTACCTTTGGTCTCTGTGCTGTCTCTGATTAACCCCTTACTGACATCAGACGGTATAGTACGTCCGATGTCAGTATCCCCTGCTTTGATGTGGGCTCCGGTGGTGAGCCAGCATCAAAGCCGGGACACGTCAGCTGTTTTGAACAGCTGACATGTGCCCGCAATAGGCGCGGGTGGAATCGCGATCCACCAACACCTATTAACTAGTTTAATGCCGCTGTCAAACTGACAGCGGCATTTAACGCGCACTTCCGGCCATCGGGTCGGAAATACGCGCACCGCTGACCCAGTCACGTGATTGGGGGTCATCGGTTCGTCGGCATAACCACCAGAAGTCTCCTTGAGACCTCTATGGTTGTCGATGCCGGCTTGCTACGAGCGCCACCCTGTTGTCGGTGCTCATAGCAATGCAGTAATTCTGCTACATAGAGGCGATCTGAGCATTGCCTCTATGTAGCAGAGCCGATCAAGCTATGGCAGCTTCTAGCCTCCCATGGAGGCTATTGAAGCAAGCCAATAGTTAAAGAAAAAATGTTTTTAAAAATATTAAAAAGATAAAAAAAAAAAAATAAAAAAAAAAAAAAAGTTTAAATCACCCCCTTTTCGCCCCATTCAAAATAAAAAAAAATAAAAAAAAAAAATAAAACACATATTTGGTATCGCCGCGTTCAGAATTGCCCGATCAATAAAAAAAAAAAAAAAAAAATTAACCTGATCGCTAAACGGTGTAGCGAGAAAAAAAAAAATAGATACGCAGAATTACTTTTTTTGGTTGCCACGACATTGAATTAAAATACAATAACGGGCAATCAAAAGAACGCATCTGCAAAAAAGTAGTATCATTAAAAACGGCAGCTCGGCGCGCAAAAAATAAGCCCTCACCCGACCAGAGATCACAAAAAATGTAGACGCTATAGGGTCTCTGAAAACGGCGCAATTTTATTTTATTTTTTTTTAGCAAATTTTGGAAAAAAATTTTTCACCACTTAGGTAAAAAAAAAAGGACCTAGACATGTTTGGTGTCTATGATCTCGTAATGACCTGGAGAATCATAATGGCAGGTCAGTTTTAGCATTTAGGGAACCTAGCAAAAAAACCCAAACAAGAAAACTAGTGTGGGATTGCACTTTTTTTGCAATTTCACTGCACTTGGAATATTTTCCCCGTTTTCGAGTACATGACATGGTAAAACCAATGGAGTCGTTCAAAAGTACAACTCCTCCCGCAAGGGGAGAAGGGGAGCGAAAAACGAACACGCAAAACAGAAAAAAGCTCAGTTCATGAAGGGGTTAATGCCCTCCTTGCCCAGGAGTTCTGGTGGGCGGTCCTCTCTTGGCAGGTTTGTTGTGGTACCATGTTTTTGGTGCTCCAGGGCATCATCAGAAATTGGGATATTTTTTATACCCCAGCCCTGACTTGTTCTTCTCAACAACTTTGTCCCTGACTTGTTTGGAGATCTCCTTGGTCTTCATGGTGTTTGGTTAGTGGTGCCTCTTGTTAATGGTGTTGCAGCCTCTGTGGCCTTTCAAAAAAGGTAAAGTGTATATACTGACAGACGTGGGACACTTAGACTGCACACAGGGGGACTTCCTCTCACTTGCTGGCACCAGAAATTTTTTAGGGGCTTCATAGCAAAAGGTGTGAATGCATATGCATCTGCCAATTTTTAGTTATTTGATCCTATAAATTTAATTTATGCTTATATTTTTCTCACTTAACCAACTTAGCATATTTAGTGCTGACACATCGCACACAAAATGGATTACAAAAATATTTAAAGACGGGGTGTAATGTAACAAAATAGATAAAAAACAAGCGGGGGGGGGGGGATATGTTTGCAAGCCAGTGTACGAGATACATTAAAGGGTTATTTCAACCAGGGACCTTTATGACATTTCCAACAAGGATGTAACAAAAAATAAAATAATAATAACAACACAAATAAAATTAATAAAAATGATTTTTATTCATGCAAAACGATCTTCTCTGTCCTTGCAGTGAGGTGGAGTTTGCGAGCTGCCTGTATCATGAATGCTGCTGCACTGACTGCAGCCTCTCCTGTACTTTATGCCGGCTATTGTATTATCAAAAAAAAAAAAAAAAAATCAATGAAGTTCGTACAGAATCTGCACAGAAATTGACCTACAGGTTCAAATTCATGATGAAACTGCAACAGTTTTTTGGGGTTTTTTTCTCCATTTATTTGAGGGTACGTCTTTTTCAGGTGGGTATACTCCATAACCCGGCTGAAAAGAACCAAATAAATGATCAAAATAATGAACACACATGTACAGCAAGTTGTTTTGACATTGTTGTGCAAGTTCCGCAATGACTGTCAGACTATAATTCTATTTAATAACAGAAAAAACGTTGCATTTTCCTACACAGTCTCCTGCTTGAAATGCTCAGAAGTTGAAAAAAACTGCATGTCCACATGCCCTAGACCCTGTAGGCTGGGGGCTATACATACAGCACACGATCTGCTCTATCCCCGCATTGGGATACAGTGCCAGCAAAGTAGAGGAAACTCTCACCAAACGTGCTGCTACGTGAAACAGACGCGCGGGGAGAGTTTACAATCCGCATCATCTAATATCTTTGCTTTCGGCTCCATAGATGTGGAGCATATCTGCATTGCAAAGGGTGAAATGGGCATGAAGAATGGACGCTCTGGATTTTACAATCGCCACTGCACACGTTTCTGCAACGTGTAGGTCTAAAAAGGTTTGCATGCGTGCAACCTACGGTGTAAGATTTTAAGAATACAGAAGACATTTGCCCACTGATCCGTGTCTTGCTGCTGTTGTACCGAGTCGCACACCCATGATATCAAATGGGTTATACGACGACATAATCAATTCTCCAGTCCGAGGTGAAGACAGCAGTACGAGAGCCATCCATGTAGGCACCTCATACGAAGAGCGGCATTCCCTGGCCAGGCAGCCTGCTCTTGTTCTCGGGGCAGATTGTCTTCTTTAATCTCCTGGCATGAGCCCAGTAGCATTATTCCCCAAAATAAACTTCACAAAAGATTAGCGCTAACAAAGGCGGCTCAGCTGCTCCTTTATAGGGAGCGATCAGCGAGAGTGGAGACATCAGTCATTACTTACACAAGAACCACACCGCAGCATCTCTCCACACCGACTACTGATGATGTATTATGGGATGAGGAGCCATATAAACATAAAACACATGAGCCACCAATTCAGTAAAACTTCTAGGGCAAAATTCTAGATAAAAAAAAAAAAAATGCTAGTAGTAATTTTAATATAGGTTATGATCACCATAAAGGGAATCTGTCAGTAGGATCAAGTCTCCTAAGCCGCCTATATGAGCATATAGGTCATAGGAAGCTGAATAAAATGACACCTTAATATTTGTGATCAGATGTTTTATTTAAAAGAAAAAACACATTTTTCTTAATATGTAAATGAGCTGTTAGAATCTCTGGGCCGGACATAGATCTCCCCGAGAATCTGCCTCCAGAGATTACTGTAAATGACGGGGGTTGTTACCAGTGTGAGTCATGTAGATCAGGAGAGTAGACTGTCAGTCATTACATGTCTCACACTGGTAATGCCCCTTTCATTTATAATAAGTGACATTCTACATCCGGCCATTAGATCTTACCATCCCATTTAAATATTAAGAAAACGTTGATTTCTCTGGATAGAATAAGACATCGGATCACAAATATCAACGTATAATTTTAATCATTTTAAATATTTATATAGTAGCATTTCATCAGATCCAGGAACATCTGCACAGCAAATGGGCTAAGCCCCCCTAACTCCAGGTGGGAGACCCCAGAAAAAGTGGTGGAGAATGAAAGGGCAAAAATCCTGTGGGCCTTCAAGAGCCAGACAGATAAGCAGGTGTTGGCTAACCAACCGGACATTGTCATAGTAGACCAGGATCAGAAGAGAGCAATGATAATAGATGTGGCAGTGCCAAGTGACAGCAACATCAGGAAGAAGGAATATGAGAAGCTGGAGAAATTCCAGGGCCTCAAAGAGAACTGGAGAAGATGTGGAAGGTGAAGGCAACAGTGATTCCAGTGGTGGTAGGAGCACTGCTCTAAGTGCTCCTAAGTTGCAAGAATGGCTACAACAGATCCCAGGAGCAACATCTGAGCTCTCTGTGCAGAAAAGCGCAATGCTGGGAACGACCAAGATCCTGTGCAGAACCCTCAAACTCCCAGGAGGACCCGAGAATGAGGAAGGACAACAAAGACCACCCCCATTGGGGGGTGAGAAGGAAGGATTTTATCAAACATATATATCTCAAATTTAGGAAGGTTGATCCTGCTGACAGATTACCTTTAGATGCAAAATGTAAAGGAACAGCAGCACTTCAAAAGACTGAAAACTGTAGACCTAAACACATTATAACGGATCATTTGTTAAAAGTCTGTGCTGACATTTTAATGAAAGTTTCAATGAAGGAGGATATAGCATTGTTTTCCCCAATTTAAATTTTTCTAAAACTTTTTTATTCTCTCAATTAGTTGCAGATTGTAGTGGAAGAACTGTTTTTCCATAGGCAAATATTCAATAAATGGAGTTCGTAATGGATGTTTTTTTTTTTTTTTTTTTATTACCCATTAAAGTCAATGAAGAAAAAAAAGTCACAAACTCAAAACTGCAAGTGTTTTTCCCCCATAGAAAGCGAATGAAATGTGTTAAAATCTCATCCACTTTGCTGTTACTGTAAAAAAATGCAGATTTTAGACCTGCAAAAGAGGTATCCATTCCCTAATTGCTGGGTATTGTTGCTTGTGAGCTCCCTGTAAGGCTATGTGCACACGCTGCGGTTTTTGCTGCGGTTTTGGCCGCAGCAGAACTGCAGCAGTTCTGCAGACAGTGTACAGTAGCATGTTATCCTATGAGATTTACATTCTGCTGTGCACACGCTGCGGATTTCTAACTGTGGAAAAGCAGCGGTTTTGAATCCGCAGAAACAATTGACATGTCAATTATTTCTGCGGATTCTGCTGCGGTTTGCCACCTATTCCATTGTCCAGGTGGCAAACCGCAGGGCAAAACCGCAGGTTCTGCAGATAAAAATCCGCAGACCAATCCGCAGTGTGTGCACATAGCCTAAGGGTGTGTGCACATGGTGGGGATTCTTCTGCAGTTCTGCAGCAGATTTGGCCCTGCAGAATTGCAAGTGATGTACAGTACCATTTAAGGCTATGTAAAACATAAAACGCTGTGCACATGCTGCAGATTTTTCTGCGCAGATCTGGTGCAGATTTAAAACTGCAGCATGTCACTTCTTTTGTGCAGTTCTGCAGCAGTTTTTCATCTGCTCCATTATAGAAATCTGCAGGGGAAATCCGCACAAAACCTGCACTAAATCTGCAGGTAAAACGCAGGTCATTTTACCTGCAGATTTAGCAAAATCTGTGCGGAAAATTCCACAGCAGAATCAGCACCGTGTGCGCATAGCCTAAGACCATTTGATGGACACCAGTAGCATTAAATACCCCTTTGCCACTCAATGATCCAATTTTGGGTAGGAACCGTGTTACCTTCGATGCCAGACATTGCAGCAGGAGTCCAGCTGTCTGTTACAGATGGCAGCCACTGCGGCTGACAACGGATCAGCTCACGAGTCTGTGCCATTCCAGAGTCGTACATGTATGGAGGAAGTCCTTCCCAGCAGCATCAGGAATAAATAAACTATATATATATATATATATATATATACACACGTACACAAACACACACTGACGGGTATGGAAAGAAATGCTGCAGAGTAAGGAAGTTTTCAAAAGTAGAAGCGTTCTATTTTTATCAGTTAACAAAATGCAAAGTGGATGAACTTAAGAGAAATCTAAACCAAATCATTATCTGGTGTGACTGCTTTTTCCCATCAGTGGAGCATACACTCTTCAGGGAATTTTGTAGGGTTAAATACAGGTCTATGAGTAGCCAACTAAACAGTTGATAATGATCATTTTCATAAGCGCATTGGAACAGTCATTAACTGAAACAGCTGTGTAGTAGGCTTAAAGGGAACCTGTCAGCTCCCCCCCCCCCCGTGCCCCCAGATCCACCAGCAGTTGTGTCTGCATGTGTAGACACACTGCCTAACAGTCCCTGTGTTACATTACATAAATAAACAGATCTTTAGAAAAAAGTATTTCTAAAGTCCCTGTAGGATATGTAAGGGGGTGTTAGTGTCCACAGACTAGTCTGCACTTTCGATCAGGCACATGCGCATCTCTGAAGCCAGGGCACACACACCTGGCTTCAAAGGATCAATGATGAGCGGGAAACGAGCAGTGCACACGCGCGAGGCGAGTAAGAAGCTTCCAAGTCATGTTATCAGGCCCAAAAGGATGTGATAGCATACTTAGTGGGCCGACTAGTCTGTCGAGCCCCGAACTCAACATCATTGAGTCTGTCAGATTACATAAAGAGACTACAACATCCACAAAAGATCTGCGGTTATTTCTCCAAGATGTTTGGAACAACCTCCCTGCCGAGTTTTTTCAAAATCTGCGCGCAAGTGTATTTAGAAGAGCTGAAGTTTTGATGCTCTTTTGAAGGCAAAGGGTCACACCAAATATTGATTTGAGTTTCTTTTGTTCATTCAATTTGCATTTTGTTAATTTATTAAAGCCAATCTATTAACACTTCTACTTTTTAAAGCATTTTTACTTCGCAGCATTTTTCTACACCTACCGAAAACTTTTGCACAATATGGTGCATGTATATAATATTATAGTTATATATTATAACGTGTGTATACACATATACACAGAAGATGTCAGGAAGGGATCATAAGATTTTGAATAGAAGTTCATAAGGAACAGAGTTTGGGAAGAAGTGGTGTCCCCTAAACCTCAGTCTGCTAGGCGACGATTGAAGGAAAGAAGGTCTCGAAGGAGCTGCACTTTCTCCCCTAAAGTCTATAGGAGTTACTTAAAAACAGCAGAGCCAACAATAACCCTCTTTATTTGTATTGCTTAGAGTAGAGTAACCCAAATAGATATTTATTATGGAGTAAAAGCCCAAGAGGCATCCTGGTTCCAGCTGCTGAAGCAGAATGACGGAGTGTCTAGGGGGGTACAGATGTTACCAGCTGCCCAAACAAATGGCAGTTTTATCGCAGTCCTCAGTCCGTGACATCCTCTGATCTGTGCATAACCGTCCCGGCTTCTCAACCTGTTCTGGGACTATTTGAATAGTATTTGCATGTCAACCGGAAAGAATGTGGATTGCATGCTGGGGTCATATGACACGCCTAAAATATGACCCTTATACCAATGAAAGCTTCCAATGTGTTGGAAAGGAACACTAACCGCCTCGCACTGCGGCCTGTAACACAAACCAGATAAATGCAACCGCCCCCTACAAACCAGGGTTGTGCAGAAAGCACATGTGACCGGTGGAGGCACGCTACGGGATATATATATTTAAGCCATGAGCGGTAAAGCTCACCCACACCGGTGACTAATCATAATCTATATCCATACAAAGTGGATGGAGATAACAAGCAGCAACAGACTGACCTAGAAACAGCTGATAGACATTGTGTGATGGCACTGCCAGGATGTCAATTTAAAGTGAAATCCCAATCTTATAAAGTGATGGCATATTTCCAGGATTTTAACCATCTCTCGATCTGACCTCTGGAACCTGCATTGTTCTGGAGAATGGATGGGGCCGTAGCACTGTGGCTGGGCTCCATTGTTGTAAATTTGGTTGGCTGCAATTACCTGCATAGCTGTGCAAGCGCCGCTGTGCAGGGGATAAAACAAAATGACGACACTGAAAACGATGCAGCACCAATTCGGCAGCTTTATTCTGAGGATTGGAGAGAATACAAAAGGTAAACTGCATCAAGCTCCCTCCTGCACCTGAAATCCTCTGCCTCGGAGTAACTCTCGACTCTGCCCTGTCTTCAAACCACACGTCCAAACTCTTGCCACCTCTTGTCGCCTCCAACTCAAAAATATTTCTAGAATCCGTCCCTTCCTCAGCCCTCAATCTACTAAAACTCTTGCACGTGTCCTCATCTCCCACCTTGACTACTGCAACACTCTTCTCTGTGGCCTCCCTACTAACTTTCTTGCACCACTCCAGTCTGTCCTCAACTCTGCTGCCCGACTAATCCACCTCTCTCCTCCCCTGTCTCTCCCCTCTGCAAATCCCTCCACTGGCTCCCAATTCACCAACGAATCCAGTTCAAACTACTAACACTGACCTACAAAGCCATCCACAATCTGTCCCCTGCTTATATCCCTGAACTAATCTCCCAATATTTTCCCTCACGTAATCTTAGATCCTCCCAAGACCTCCTTCTCTCCTCCCACACTTATTCGTTCCTCACACAACCGCCTCCAAGATTTCTCACGAATATCCCCTATCCTCTGGAACTCCATGCCTCAACATGTCCAATTATCCACCACCCTTGGATCCTTCAAATGGAACCTGAAAACCCATCTTTTCAGGAAAGCTTACAGCCTGCAATAACCATCCTGCCGCCTCACCACCGCCCGAGCCACCGCCTCAAAACCACCAGAGCTGCTGCACCCCCGACCTTCCGTCTCTTCCCCACAATCCCGTAGAATGTAAGTCCGCAAGGACAGGGTCCTCTCCCCTCTGTACCAGTCTGTCATTGTAAATTTGTTTACTGTTAACGATATCTATAACTTTGTATGTAACCCCCCATCTCGTGTACAGCACCATGGAATTAATGTCGCTATATAAATAAATAATAATAATACTACAAGAGGTGGGCGAATGTGTGAGAATATCCGAACATTAAAAAAGGAAGCCTGTCATGTCCAGAACGACCATTTACCTTTAGAAATATGGTTAATCTGCAAGCATAAAGTGTTAAAAACCATTTACTGGCTATGCAAATGAGTATACACTACACATTTCAGAGCTGTGGGGGATGCCCCTTCCGCCGACGTGGCAGATTAGTCCACCTCCCGGGCACGTCATCGGAGGGAATCCCTCACACCTGATTTTTATCTTCACTGCTTATATTC